>NC_057795.1:517523092-517738562 GCF_018294505.1 Triticum aestivum | reverse complement strand
CACATGGCACGTCGCGGTTGGCTGGGGGCGGAGAGGCGGACGTGTCCGGCTGCGGCAGGGACGAATCTGCTAGGGTTTGCCCGTGAATTTCGGGGGAGGGATCTATATATAGAGGTAGAGGGATCTAGGAGTGTCCAAATGGGGTGCGGTTTTCGCCCACACGATCGTGATCGAACGACCGAGAGCATGGAGGGGAGTTAGATGGGTTATTGGGCTGTTTTGGAGGGGTGTTGGGCTGCAACTTAAAAGAGGCCTTTGCGGATATGCGGATGACCGTTGGGGTACCAAACGAGCTCCGAATGACCCGAAACTTGACAGGTGGTCTACCGGTGCTATACCAGGGCCACTTGGCAAGGCTCGGTCCATTCCGAGAACGTTTAACACCCACACATGAAAAGAGACAAGAGGGGTGCGCCGGTGCACGTGGGAGTGTCGGATTGCGAAACGGACAACGGGGAAAATGCTCGGATGCATGAGACGAACACGTATGCAAAATGAAATGCACATGATGACATGATATGATATGCATGACATGAATAAAATGAAAAACAAAAGACAAAACCCAATCACGGAGGGAATATCATATCACATAGCCGAAAATGGCAAGAGTTGGAGTTACAAAGATGGAAAGTTACATCCGGGGTGTTACAGTCTTGCTGGTAAATCTCCAAACAACCCGCCGCAAGATCATGCTCCTCATCTAACAGGTCAATAGCATCCTGACGTGCTTTCTCATTGTCAGCTTCATCATAAGCCGCCACACGAGGCGAATCATGGTGCATGTCACTGGGGAGAACCGCCTCAGCTCCATAAACCATGAAGAAAGGAGTGTACCCCATAGATCTGTTGGGGGTGGTATTGACACTCCAAAGCACCGAGGGCAACTCTTCCACCCAACAACCTGGTGTTCTCTGCAAAGGAACCATAAGCCGGGGCTTGATACCTCTCAATATTTCCTGATTTGCTCGTTTAGCTTGGCCATTATACTTGGGGTGAGCCACTGATGATACATCAAGCCGGATATGCTCTTGTTGACAGAATTCTTTCATTGCTCCCTTAGACAGATTAGTACCATTATCAGTGATGATACTATGAGGATACCCAAAACAAAAGAACAACTTTTTGATGAATTGAACCGCTGTGGCTGCATCACATTTGCTGACCGGCTCAGCCTCAACCCACTTTGTAAACTTGTCAACCGCCACCATGAGGTGGGTCTTTTTATCTTTGGACCTTTCGAAAGGCCCAACCATATCTAGCCCCCAGACTGCAAATGGCCAACTAATTGGAATCATCCTCAATTCTTGAGCCGGCACATGAGCACGACTTGAGAATTTCTGACAACTGTCACATTTCCTGACCAGATCTTCCGCGTCAACATGAGCCATCAGCTAATAAAACCCATGACGAAAAGATTTAGCAACGAGTGACTTAGAACCGGCATGATGACCGCAACGTCCTTCATGAATCTCCCTTAAAATTTCATGGCTCTCCTCAGGAGAAACGCACCGTTGAAACACCCATGTAACACTGCATTTGTGAAGCTCACCTATGACAATAGTCATTGACTTAGACCTCCGGATTATCTTTCTAGCCAATGTTTCATCCTCACGTAACTCGCCCTGGGTCATGTAAGCCAAATATGGAACAGTCCAATTAGGGATAGCATGAAGAGCCGCCACCAATTGTGCCTCCGGGTCAGGAACTGCTAATCTTCCTCTGTAGGAAATTTCACTGATGGGTTATGCAAAATATCAATGAAAATATTAGGGGGGGCCGGCTTACGCTGAGACCCCAACCGGCTTAACACATCAGCTGCTTCATTTTTCCTTCGATTGACATGCTCCACTTGATATCCTTTGAAGTGACCAGCAATAGTATCCACCTCTCAGTCATAAGCCGCCATGAGTGGATCCTTGGAATCCCATGTCCCTGATACTTGCTGAGCCCCCAAATCTGAGTCGCCAAAACATCTTACCCGACTTAGATTTATATCTTTAGCCATCCGAAGACCATGGAGTAAGGCTTCATATTTAGCTGCATTTTTAGTACAAGGAAACATCAACCTTAAAACATAACAAAATTTATCACCTCATGGGGAAGTCAATATAACTCCAGCCCCCGAGCCTTCAAACTGCCTGGACCCATCAAAATGAATAGTCCAATATGTATGATCCGACTTTTCCTGAGGCATCTGTAACTCTGTCCAATCATTGATGAAGTCCACAAGTGCTTGAGATTTTATAGGCGTTCGAGGCATATATTTTAAACCATGGGGTCCAAGCTCAATGGCCCACTTAGCTACCCGACCTGTGGTTTCTCTGTTTTGAATAATATCTCCCAAAGGAGCAGAGCTAACCACCGTGATGGGATGACCAAGGAAATATTGTTTCAACTTGCGACTAGCCATGAACACACCATAAACCACTTCTGCAAATGTGGGTATATCTGCTTAGACTCAATGAGCACCTCACGGACATAACAAACCGGCCTTTGAACCCGATGCTCCTTGCCTGACTCCTTCCTTTCAACCACAACTACTACACTAACAGCCCGGCTATTTGCAGCGACATATAACAACAAAGGCTCCTTCTCAATGGGGGCTCCAAGAACCGGAGGCTCAGTTAGTTTCTTCTTAAGTGCCTCAAACGCCTCATTAGCGGCATCGCTCCAGACAAAATTATCTATCTTTTTCATCATCTGATACAGAGGGATGGCCTTCTATCCAAGGCGACTTATAAACCGGCTCAAAGCCGCGATACGATCCGCCAAACGCTGGATGTCGTTGATACACACTGGTTTAGGTAAAGGGGTGATAGCCTTGATCTTCTCCGAGTTAGCTTCAATGCCTCTCTAAGACACCAAGAAAACTAGTAACTTGCCTGCTGGCACACCAAAGACATACTTCGCTAGGTTAAGCATCATCTTGTAGACCCCGGAGATTGTCAAAGGTTTCCTTCAAATCCTCAATCAACGTCTCCTTCTTCCTAGATTTCACAATAATATCATCCACATAAGCATGAACATTGCACCCTATCTAGCCATGAAGGCAATTCTGAACACATCGTTGGTAAGTCGCCTGGGCACTCTTGAGCCCAAAAGGCATAGATACATAGTAGAAGGCTTCAAAGGGAGTGATGAAGGCTGCCTTCTCCTGGTCCTTAACTGCCATTTTGATCTGATGATAACCAGAGTAATCATCCAAAAAACTCAAGCGCTCACAACCCGCCGTAGCTTCAATAACCTGATCAATACGAGGGAGAGCGAAAGGATCAGCTGGATAGGCCTTGTTAAGGTCTGTATAATCCACACACATAAGCCAAGTGCCATTTTTCTTAAGTACTAGCACCGGGTTTGCCAACCATTCAAGATGAAAAACTTCAACGATGAACCCTGCCGCCAAGATCTGGGCCACCTCTTCACCGATGGGCTTGCGCCTTTCCTCATTGAACCGGTGAAGAAACTGTTTGACCAGTTTAAACTTGGGATCCACATTAAGAATATGCTCAGCGAGTTCCCTCGGTACACCTGGCATATCAGATGGCTTCCATGCAAAGATGTCCCGGTTCTCATAGATGAACTCGATGAGCGCGCTTTCCTATTTCGGATCCATATCTGCACTAATGCTGAATTGCTTTGAAGAATCGCCAGGGACAAAATCAACCATCTTAGTATCATCTGCCGACTTAAACTTCATTAAGGGCTCATTCTCTGTTGTTGGCTTCTTCAAAGGTGTCATATCCGCCGGGTCAACATTGTCTTTATAAAACTTCAATTCTTCAGTGGCGCAAGCCGACTCAGCATAAGCAGCATCACCCTATTCACAATCTAGAGCAAATTTTCTATTGCCATGCACCATGATGGTGCCCTTGTGATCCGGCATCTTAAGCTGCAAATAAACAAAACACGGTTGTGCCATAAACTTGACGTAAGCCGGCCGCCCAAAAAAAGCATGGTATGGGCTCTTAATTTTCACCACCTCAAAGGTTAACTTCTCAGCTCTGGATTCATTGTCATCTCCAAAAGCCACTTCCAGTGTTATCCTACCCACAGGATACGCGGACTTACTAGGCACCACCCCATGGAAGACAGTAGAAGACTGCCTAAGATCCTTGTCAGTCAAATTCAGATGAAAAAAGGTCCCATAATAAAGGCTGTTGATACTGCTGCCTCCTTCCATGAGCACCTTTGTGAGTTTATATCCTCCGACTTGCGGAGCAACCACTAGTGCCAGCTGACCCGGATTGTCAACCCGGGGCGGGTGATCCTCTCTGCTCCATGTAATAGACTGCTCAGACCACCTTAAGTATCGGGGCACCACCGGTTCAACAGAGTTCACCGTCCGCTTATGGATTTTCTGATCTCTCTTACACAGACTTGTAGTGAACACATGATACTGACCACCGTTCAGCTGCTTTGGATTACTCTGATAACCAGACTACTGCTGCTGGTTTCCGTGGTTAGACTATTGATTAAAACCACCTTGACTGCCTTGACCCTAAAAGCTAGAGCTTGAACCGCCACCACCAAAGCCATGTCCTTGAGAGCCGGATCCTAAACTCCTTCATGATGTAACAATCCTTCCACATAGGACCAGATGGCTTATCGCGCGTGCTGTGCTTTGGACAAGGTTGATTCAGCATTGCCTCAAGGTTGAGTCTTCACCCTTGGGGCGGCTTTCCCTTGCGGCGCTGATTATTATTCTTCACATAGATGTTAGCCACAAAATCAAAATTACCATCAGCCTTACGCTTACTCTTGCCGGTTTGGACCGAGGGGTTATGCTGCTGCTCTTTTGTATTGCTGTCCTTTGTCGGTGGGAACGACACCTATGGGATCACAGGAATCCCTACTATGATCGGCGGGTGCGGGGCTGTGAGAAGAGCGGGTCCATAAGCCAGCACAAGGATCGTTTACCCAGGTTTGGGTCGCGAGAGTGCGTAATACTCTAGTCCTGCTTTGGTGTGTATTTGAATGTTCTTGAGCTAGCTATGGTGTGTGACTTGCCCAAAGGAGCCAAACCCCCCTCCAGTACGCCTCGGGCCTCCTTTTATAGGAAAATGGGGATGCCACAGTGGAACACAGGAGGTGGAAAAGGGTACAGTGTACAAGTTTATCGCTTGTCATTATGAGACAATAACCATTAAATGCGTCCATGAGGTGTCCCCTCACTTTGTTTCCGCCTTGCTTTGCCTCGACACGCGTCCAGGCCAGTGAGGCGGGCGGTGCCATGTAGGCTGGCAGGCTGCTGAGGTGTGATGACCCACAAGTATAGGGGATCGCAACAGCTTTCGAGAGTAGAGTATTCAACCCAAATTTATTGATTCGACACAAGGGGAGCCAAAGAATATTCTTGAGTATTAGCAGTTGAGTTATCAATTCAACCACACCTGGATAACTTAGTATCTGTAGCAAAGTATTTAGTAGCAAAGTAGTATGATAGTAATGGTAACGGTAGTAAAGATAAAGATAGCAAAAGTAATATTTTTGGGTTTTGTAGTGATTGTAACAATAGCAACGGAAAAGTAAATAAGCGAAGCACAATA
The DNA here is from genome assembly GCF_018294505.1 of Triticum aestivum. Lineage (NCBI taxonomy): Eukaryota > Viridiplantae > Streptophyta > Magnoliopsida > Poales > Poaceae > Triticum > Triticum aestivum. Next base: position 517,733,016 of record NC_057795.1, on the reverse strand, counting down.
TATGAAAAGTTCGTAGGCAATGGATCAGTGATGGATAATTATGTCGGATGCGATTCCTCATGTAATAGTTATAACATAGGGTGACACAGAACTAGCTCCAATTCATCAATGTAATGTAGGCATGTATTCCGAATATAGTCATACATGCTTATGGAAAAGAAATTGCATGGCATCTTTTTTCCTACCCTCCCATGGCAGCGGGGTCCTAGTGGAAAATAAGGGATATTAAGGCCTCCTTTTAATAGAGAATCGGACGAAAGCATTAACACATGGTGAATACATGAACCCCTCAAACTACGGTCATCACTGAGAAGTATCCCGATTATTGTCACTTCGGGGTTGTCGAATCATAACACATAATAGGTGACTATAGACTTGCAAGATGGGATCAAGAACACACATATATTCATGAAAACATAATAGGTTCAGATCTTAAATCATGGCACTCGGGCCCTAGTGACAAGCATTAAGCATAGCAAAGTCATAGCAACATCAATCTCAGAACATAGTGGATACTAGGGATCAAACCCTAACAAAACTAACTTGATTACATGATAAATCTCATCCAAACCATCACCGTCTAGCAAGCCTACGATGGAATTACTCACGCACGGCGGTGAGCATCATGAAATTGGTGATGGAGGATGGTTGATGATGACGATGGTGACGAATCCCCCTCTCCGGAGCCCCGAACGGACTCCAGATCAGCCCTCCCGAGAGAGATTAGGGCCTGGCGGCGGCTCCGTGTCGTAAAACGTGATGATACTTTCTCTCTGATTTTTTTCTCCATGAGACGGAATATATGGAGTTGGACTTGAGGTCGCGGAGCCTCAGGGGGCTCACGAGACAGGGGGCGCGCCTAGGGGGGAGGGCGCGCCCCCACCCTCGTGGACAGGGTGTGGGCCCCCTAGTCTTGATTCTTTTTCCATTATTTTTTATATTTTCCAAAAAGTGCCTCCAAGGATTTTCAGGACATTCCGAGAACTTTTGTTTTCTACACATGAAACAACATCATGGTAATTCTGCTGAAACAGCGTGAGTCCGGGTTAGTTTCATTTAGATCATGCAAGTTAGACTCCAAAACAAGGGCAAAAGTGTTTGGAAAAATAGATACATTGGAGATGTATCAAATCCCCCAAGCTTAAACCTTTGCTTGTCCTCAAGCAATTTGGTTGATAAACTGAAAGTGATAAAGAAAAACTTTGACAAACTCTGTTTGCTCTTGTTGTTGTAAACATGTAAAGCCAGCATTCAGGGTTCAGCAATATTATAAACTAACCATACTCACAATAACATCTCGGTCTCACAGTTACTCATATCAATGGCATAATCAGCTAGCGAGCGATAATAATAAAACTCGGATGACAACCCTTTATCAAAACAATCTTAACATGATATAACAAAATGGTATCTCGCTAGCCCTTTCTGAGACCGCAAAACATAAATGCAGAGCACCTTTAAAGATCAAGGACTGACTAAACATTGTAATTCATGGTAAAAGAGATCCAGTCAAGTCATACCCAATATAAACCAATAGTAATGAATGCAAATGACAGTGTGCTCTCCATCGGGTGCGTTTTAATAAGAAGGTGATGACTCAGCATAAAAATAAATAGATAGGCCCTTCGCAGAGGGCGGCAGGGATTTGTAGAGGTGCTAGAGCTTGATTTTAAAATAGAGACTGAATAACATTTTGAGCGGCATACTTTCGATGTCAACGCAACAACTATGAGATGGTTGTATCTTCCATACTACATGCATTATAGGCAGTTCCCAAACAGAATGGTAAAAGTTTATACTCCCCCGACCACCAACAAGCATCAATCCATGGCTTGCTCGAAACAACGAGTGCCTCCAACTAACAACAATCCTGGGGGAGTTTTGTTTAATTATTCTGGTTTGCTTTGATCTTTTTGGATCATGGGACTAGGCATCCCGATTACCGGCCCTTTCTCGTGAATGAGGAGCTGAGTCCACTCCTCTTGAGAATAACCCGCCTAGCATGGAAGATATAGGCAGCCCTAGTGGAAACATGAGCAGCTCGAGCATACAAAACAGAATTTCATTTGAAGGTTTAGAGTTTGGCACATACAAATTTACTTGGAACGACAGGTAGATACCGCATATAGGAAGGTATAGTGGACTCATATGGAACAACTTTGGGGTTTAAGGAGTTTGGATGCACAAGCAGTATTCCCGCTTAGTACAAGTGAAGGCTAGCAAAAGACTGGGAAGCGACCAACTGAGAGAGTGACAACAGTCATAAACATGCATTAAAACTAATTTACACCGAATACAAACATGAGTAGGATATAATCCAGCATGAACATAAATATCGTGAAGGCTATGTTCATTTTGTTTCAACTACATGCGTGAACATGTGCCAAGTCGACTCACTCAATTCATTCAAAGGAGGATACCATCCCATCATACCACATCAAAATCCTTCTAATAGCATGTTGGCACGCAAGGTAAACCATTATAACTCATAGCTAATCAAGCATGGCACAAGCAACTATAATCTCTAAATGTTATTGCAAATATGTTTACTTCATAATAAGTTGAATCAGGAATGATGAACTCATCATATTGACAAAAACAAGAGTGGTCGAGTTCATACCAGCTTTTCTCATCTCAATAAGTCCATCATATATCATCATTATTGTCTTTCACTTGCACGACCGAACGATGTGTATAATAATAAGAGTGTACGTATGCTGGAATCTACAAGCATTCAACTCAAGAGAGAAGACAAATTAATATGGGCTCTAATTAAATAAACAATCATGCATATGAGAGCCACTAAGCATTTTTAGTATGGTCTTCTCGACCCCCAAAGAAAAGAAAAGAAAACTATTTACACGGGAAAGCTCCCAACAAGCAAAAAGAAGAATGAGAAATCTTTTTGGGTTTTCATTTTAATTCTACTACAAGCATGGAAATTAAACTAACTATTTCTTTTGGTTTTTCTTAAGGTTTACCAAACACACAAGAAGACAACTAGAAAAAGAAATTTACACTAGCATGGATAATACAATGAAAGAGTATGGGCACCGATGACTAGTGTGGGAACATGAATGTAAAGTCGGCGAGAAATACGTACTCCCCAAGCTTAGGCTTTTGTCCTAAGTTGGTCTAATGCCAAGGATAGCCTAGCTGATATCCTTAGTTGTAACTGGAGTCGTACTGAGATGCGGCAGCAAATGCCTCCTAAGCTGCGGCATGTTGGCGAGCTGCCTCCGCTCTCCCCTCGTGTTCAGCTGCTTCCTCCCTGGTAACAACATGTATTCCTTTTGCCTGATAATCAAAAAGGAGAGGAGCAGGAAGAGTAACATGGATGACGTTGCGTCTGTTATAGATTAGTTGATAATGGAGGTATTGTTCATTCCTCCTGAGAAAATGACGATTGACCAAAGCGTCACAATCTAAATAAACAGGAGGTATCATCATATCCCCCTCTTGTGGGGCTATACCAAGATAGTTAGCCACACGGGTTGCATAAATTCTTCCAAATAAATGTCCAGCTCTACTATTATTCTGCAACCTACGTGCAACTATTGCCCCCAAGTTATAACGTTTATAACCTAACACAGCACTCTTGAGGACACAGAGATCAGGGACACACATATGACATGCTTCATCTTTACCATTAATGCATCTACCAATGAAGAGAGCGAAATAATGTATAGCAGGAAAATGAATGCTCCCTATGGTGGCTTGTGTTATGTCCCTGGATTCTCCCACAGTAATACTAGCAAGGAAATCTCTAAATTCAGATTTGTGAGGATCATTAATATTGCCCCACTGCGGGAGTTTGCAAGCAGTTGTAAAATCCTCTAAGTCCATGGTATAAGATGTATCATAAATATCAAATAGGACACTAGGAGAATTATGCGTACAGTTATATTTAAACCTCCGCACAAAGGAATCAGTCAATTGATAGTACTGGGGACACTTATCTTGTAAGAAGTCCGCCAGCTCAGCATTACGCACATACACGTCAAATTCCTCCTTAAAGCCTGCTTTGACCATAAAATCATCGGATGGCCACTCACAAGCTCGTACATCCACATCCCTCGGTAATTCAACATCTTGCTCACGCATAGCAATCCTGGGCCCTTTTTTACCGAGGAACCACCTTGACACATTCTCCTAGACATAATTCTTTTTCTGCAAAAATTCTGAAATTTTAGTAACTTCAAAATAAAAGTGAATAAAACTTAACAAGAATGGTAGCAACTACTCCTACAAGTGCCTAGAGCCTATATCATGCATTAGAATTACTTGGAACCTCATAAATTTAACATGCAAGCTCAAGAACAGGGTCACCAAGACAACAAGGATTTGCAATGAATAAAGCACTAGAACTTAAATTAATTGGACCAATGGAGGAGTCACCTACCAAGCAACAATCTCCCAAAGCTGTTTTGTGAATGGAGCTTTGAGCAAGGAGATCGAAAATCGCAGCAAAATGAACCAGAACTCGTGCTTGAGCTAGATGGGGATTTTTTGGGTAGAAGAAGAAGTGTGTGGGTGCTGGCATAAGTGGAGGGGGACTACTAGGGGCCCACGAGACAGGGGGCGCGCCCAGTTGGGCGGGCGCGCCCTCCACTCTCGTGGCCTGGTGCTTTCCCCTCCTGTAGTGATTTCAGTGCCTAAAATCCTCAAATATTCCATAAAAATCATACTAAATTTGCAGGGCATTTGGAGCACTTTTATTTTTGGGATATTTTTTATTGCACGAATAATTCAGAAAACAGGCGGATAATACTATTTTTGCTTTATTGATTCTAAATAACAGAAAGTAAGATGAGGGTATAGAAGGTTGTGGCTTCTAGTTTCATCCATCTCATGATCATCAAAATGAATCTACTAACAAGGTTGATCAAGTCCTGTTAACAAACTCATTCCGAAAAACACGAAACCGGAGAAATTTCGAAGTGACACTAGGTTACCTCAACGGGGATATGAAAATCCCCAACAATAAGAATATCATAATTTTTCTTGACAGTAGGGAGAGGAAACTCAAAACCTCTAGTAATAATTGATGGAATTTTCTCAATAGTATTTATGCTGTGAACTTGAGGTTGTTTCCTCGGAAAATGTACCGTATGCTCATTTCCATTAACATGAAAGGTGACATTGCCTTTGTTGCAATCAATAACAGCACCTGCAGTATTTAAAAAGGGTCTACCAAGGATAATCGACATACTGTCGTCCTCGGGAATATCAAGAATGACAAATTCTGTTAAGATAGTAAAATTCGCATCAACAACAAGCACGTCCTCACAAATGCCGACAGGTATAGCAGTTGATTTATCAGCCATTTGCAAGGATATCTCAGTGGGTGTCAACTTACTTAATTCAAGTCTACGGTACAAGGAAAGAGGCATAACACTAACACCAGCTTCTAAATCACATAAAGCAGCTTTAACATAATTTCTTTTAATATAGCAAGGTATAGTGGGTACTCCGGGATTACCAAGTTTCTTAGGTATTCCACCCTTAAAGGTATAGTTGGCAAGCATGGTAGAAATCTCAGCTTCAGGTATTTTTCTCTTATTAGTAATGATATCTTTCATATATTTAGCATAAGGGTTTACTTTAAGCATAATAGTTAAGCGCATACGTAAGAAGATAGGTCTAACCATTTCAGCAAAGCGCTCAAAATCCTCATCATCCTTTGTCTTGGATGGTTTAGGAGGGAAGGGCATGGGTTTCTGAACCCATGGTTCTCTTTCTCTACCATGCTTCCTAGCAACAAAATCTCTCTTATCATAACATTGGTTTCTTGATTGTGGGTTATCAAGACCAACAGCAAGTTCAATTTCTATATCATTGTTATTACTAGGTTGAGCATCTACATGAACATCATTATTAGCATTATCATCAGGTTCATGTTCATCTCCTGATTGTGTTTCAGCATCAGAGATAGAAGTATCATTAGGATTCTCAGGTGTTTCTACATTAGGTTCACTAGAAGCATGCAAAGTCCTATCATTCTTCTTTTTCTTCTTCTTAGAGGAACTAGGAGCATCTAGGTTATTATTCTGGGAATCTTTTTCAATTCTCTTAGGGTGGCCTTCAAGATACAAAGGTTCATGAGTCATTTGTCTAGTTCTAGTAGCCACTCTAACAGCAAAGTCATGTTTATTTAATTCAACTAGCAATTCATTCTGAGCTTTAAATACTTGTTCAGCTTGAGTAGCAATCATAGAAGCATGTTTACTAGTGAGTATAAGTTCATCTTTAACTCTAGCTACATAATCATTCAAGCGTCCTATCATATAAGCATTATTCTTTAATTGTATACCAACATAATCATTGAAATTTGCTTGTCTATTCATGAAATCATCAAATTCATCTAAGCATGGACTATGAAATTTAATAGACGGGATTTCATCTTTATCATATCTAGAGAGAGAATTTACCTTCACTACCTGTGTCGGGTTATCAAGACAATGTGGTTCTTCAACAGGCGGTATATTAAGACCATGTATTTCTTCAATAGGAGGTAAATTCTTAACGTCTTCAGCTTTAATACCTTTCTCTTTCATTGATTTCTTTGCCTCTTGTGTATCTTCAGGACTGAGAAATAGAACACCTCTCTTCTTAGGAGTAGGTTTAGGAATAGGCTCAGGAGTTGGCTTAATTGGTACAAGAATTGCGTCAGGAATTGGCTCAGGAATTGGCTCAGGAAGAGTCCAATTATTTTCATTAGTCAACATATTGTTCAATAATAATTCAGCTTCGTCGACTGTTCTTTCCCTAAAAACACAACCAGCACAACTATCCAAGTGGTCCTTGGAAGCATCAGTTAGTCAATTATAAAAGATATCAAGTATTTCATTTTTCTTAAGTGGTTGATCAGGCAAAGCATATAAGTAATCGGAGAAGCCTCCCCCAAGCTTGTGGGAGACTCTCTTCTTTGATTTGCACAAAATTATATATTTCCCGCAAGGCAGCTTGTTTCTTATGAGTAGGGAAATATTTAGCAAAGTAATAAATCATATCCTGGGGACTACGCACACAACCAGGAGCAAGAGAATTATACCAAGTCTTAGCACCACCCTTTAATGAGAACGAAAATATCTTAAGGATATAAAAGTAGCGAGATTTATCATCATGAGTAAACAGGGTAGCTATATCATTCAACTTGGTAATATGTGCCACAATAGTTTCAGATTCAAGGCCATAAAAAGGATCAGATTCTACCAAAGTAATAATTTCAGGATCAACAGAGAATTCATAATCCTTATCAGTAACAAAGATAGGTCAAGTGGCAAAAGTGGGGTCATGTTTCATTCTACCATTTAAAGTCTTTTGTTTCAGCTTAGCTAACAATTTCTTAAGATCTGATCTATCATTGCAAGAAAGAAAATTTCTAGCAGTTTCTTCATCCATAACATAACCCTTAGGAACAACAGAAAATTCATAATCATTCAAAGATCTTTCATCATCACTATCATCAGTAATAGCATCTTCGATAATTTCGTTCTCTCTAGCCCTAGCAAGTTGTTCATCAAGAAATTTACCTAATGGCAAAGTAGTACCACACACATAAGTAGTTTCATCATAAGTATCATGCAAAGCAATAGTGGCATCATCGTTAACATGCGACATATCAGAATTCATAGCAGTAGCAGGTTTAGGTGTCGCAAGCTTATTCATAACAGAAGGAGAATCTAGTGCAGAGCTAGATGGCAGTTCCTTACCTCCCCTCATAGTTGAGGGATAGATCTTGGTTTTAGCATCTTTCAAATTCTGCATAGTGTTCAACAGATATAAGTCCCAAGTGACTCAGAGAATAGAGCTATGATCCCCGGCAACGGCGCCAGAAATTAGTCTTGATGACCCACAAGTGTAGGGGATCGCAAAAGCTTTCGAGGGTAGAGTATTCAACCCAAATTTATTGATTCGACACAAGGGGAGCCAAAGAATATTCTTGATTATTAGCAGTTGAGTTGTCAATTCAACCACACCTGGATAACTTAGTATCTGCAGCAAAGTATTTAGTAGCAAAGTAGTATGGTAGTAATGGTAACAGTAGTAAAGATAAAGATAGCAAAAGTAATATTTTTGGGTTTTGTAGTGATTGTAACAATAGCAACGGAAAAGTAAATAAGCGAAGCACAATCTATGAAAAGTTCGTAGGCAATAGATCAGTGATGGATAATTATGTCGGATGCGATTCCTCATGTAAAAGCTATAACATAGGGTGACACAGAACTAGCTCCAATTCATCAATGTAATGTAGGCATGTATTCCGAATATAGCCATACGTGCTTATGGAAAAGAACTTGCATGACATCTTTTGTCCTACACTCCCGTGGCAGCGGGGTCCTAGTGGAAACTAAGGGATATTAAGGCCTCCTTTTAATAGAGAACCGGACCAAAGCATTAACACATGGTGAATACATGAACTCCTCAAACTACGGTCATCACTGAGAAGTATCCCGGTTATTGTCACTTCCGGGTTGTCGGATCATAACACATAATAGGTGACTATAGACTTGCACGATAGGATCAAGAACACACATATATTCATGAAAACATAATAGGTTCAGATCTGAAATCATGGCACTTGGGCCCTAGTGACAAGCATTAAGCATAGCAAAGTCATAGCAACATCAATCTCAGAACATAGTGGATACTAGGGATCAAACCCTAACAAAACTAACTTGATTACATGATAAATCTCATCCAACCCATCACCATCCAGCAAGCCTACGATGGAATTACTCACGCACGGCGCAGAGCATCATGAAATTGGTGATGGAGGATGGTTGATGACGATGATGACGATGGAGAACTTTTGTTTTCTACACATGAAACAACATCATGGTAATTCTGCTGAAAACAGCGTCAGTCCGGGTTAGTTTCATTCAAACCATGCAAATTAGAGTCCAAAACAAGGGCAAAATTGTTTGGAAAAGTAGGTACGTTGGAGACGTATCAAGGTGGTGCGGTGGCAGCGTATTCACGAAGATCTGCATGCCACCACGCAGGTGCTTGCTGAGTTGGTCTGAAGGCCGCACGTCACCACAGAGGTGCTAGTCTAGCTGGTTGGGCTGGCAGCTGCGTGGGAACGGTGGTGGAGTCTTGGCGGGTGCGGGCATGGCTACGGCCCCGCTAATGTCCTCATCAAGGGTCTTGCCGGGGCCCCGGTAAGGGTCTTGTCGTGGCGTCGTGGTCGTCCCCGGCAAGGATCTTGCCGGAGGTCTTGTGGATTTCCTCGGCAAGGATATTGTCGAGGATCACCGCCTTCTGGTCCTCATCTGATCTGGAGTGCTCACAGTCTTCACAACGATCTGCATGCCATCGTGGAGGTGCCTCCCGAGCCTTGCTTCCAACGTGATTGATGGTGTTGGAAACCCTGGGGCTCAAGGGTGGCGCGCTCTACTGGCGTTTGGGCAAGTTGCCACGACAAGGCCCTTGTCGGGGCTGCAGAAGCCGCCATGGCAAGGGTCTTCCCGGGGGAGTCTGCCTTGCCCTCTTGCTCTTCGTGTCTCTGTCTTGGTGTTGCTTGAAGTGTGTTGTGTCTTCTGCTTCCCTCTCCTGCCCTGCTAAGTGTGGCCGTGGGTGCGGCTCTGACTGCCTGTGCACAGGTAAAGGGGTACGAAGTAGTGCCCCTACTTCTGTACACCGACAGGAGCCCCCGGGCCTGGGCCACACATGAGCACGACGCATTGTTGGGCTAGGCCCAGAATGGTGCGCGGGCAGGCGGATCCGACTTTTACCACAGTAAGTTTTCCGCCCGCTGCGCTTCCCCATGATTCGCGTTGAATGCGTGAGATGGAGGGCTGTGCATGATGTGGGAGGCATCTGTGGGGTGCCTGCTGCAAGCAGGCGTCACATCGTAGTAAATGGTAAAGAGGCAGCCACACCTTCCCATAAAAAGGAATAACCGCAGGCGCACTGCTCATTTACCCTCCGCGCCTTCTCCAATCTCGGAACCGTCGTCCCCATCTTCTTCCTCCTCGAGCCTTCGCTTCTGCTTGCCACTGCTGTGCCGGCCATTGCTTTCGATCCTTTGCCTCCTCCCAGCCGCCATGGCGCCCAAGACTGGTATGGGCAAGGGGGTGGCCAAGGATGTCGTGGAGAAGGAGGCGCTGGAGAACGAGGCGGCAGTGCGGCGGGCACAATTCGCCTACTTCTCCTGATCATCAGTCGACGTATTCCACCTCAAGGAGTTCTTCAGGCCTCTGTGGGTGGCAGAGACACCGGGGCATCCTGCCACGCGCATCATCCCCGCCGACTGTGGCGAGGCTGGCCCAAATCGGTACCCCTTCTTCGTCGATTTCTTCTCTTGAGGGCTCTGCCCCCCTTTCTCTGATTTCTTGAACGACATCATGCGTACCTTCAGCTTCAGCCTTATGGACCTCACGCCGAACGCTACGGCATGTATGGTGCTTTTTGCCCATCTCTGTGAGGACTTCACCGGGGTGCTCCCCAGCATGGCGCTCTTCCGCCACTACTTCTCCCCCCGCGTCCAGCCAGGGGGAACCCTCTCCGGAAGTATCTCTTGGATCCCTAGGGTCCAAGGGAGAGGCACGTAGCGGGAGGGTGCCCATACGGAGAGGTGGGAGGAATGGCGGGGTCGGTGGTGCTGGATAGAGGAGGAGAACCCGCCGGAGTTCTGCCGGGTGCGTCAGAGCCCGCGGACACGCGGTGAGGACTGGAGGGACGTCGACACCGACAACGCGAAGCTCTCAATCGCCAACACCAGGATCCATCACCTCACCACGGTCGGGCTCACCGTGGAGATGATTGGGGCTGACTTCAGCCAGCGCCGAATCGCCCCGCTGCACAACAAGGGGAGGCCGGCCTGGGATTTCAGGAACGCGGCCGACATCATGAGGCTCTGCCTCGGCCTGAAGCATAATTTCACAGTGATAGGACATGCCCATTTCTGCTAGCAGCTTTCCAGCTCGACGTGTTCGCCGATGGCAGGGTGGAGAGGACCGGCAGGGCCATGAAGGGCGGCAAGGTCATCAAGGGGCCCCTGTTTGTGTTGCTGCCGGGCGTGTTCCCGCTGAGCAACAACACGTGTCGGGGCACCATTCTTGAGATGATGCCGGTCTTCAACGCGCACGGCCTTGACCCGTCCTGGGTCGACCCCCGGCATGCGAGGTGCGGGAGTTCTTCGACAGCCTATCGGAGGGTTATGACCATGACGATCCCCTGCTCATTGAGGATACCACCCAGGCGGAGGTGGACTACATCGCCACTAGGGTGGCGGAGGTGGAGCTTGCCAAGGAGGCCGGCAGCATCGGCGGCATGGAGGACAAGGCCGAGGCAGCTGCGGAGGAGGAGAAGCTCTCTCGGTGGGCGAAGCCTTCCGGGGAGGCCAGCGGCGTCAACGTCGAGGCTCCCCTTGTTGAGGACGTGGTTGGGGAGTCGACCGAGGAGGAGGCCGAGGCTGATAGCCCCCCGGCCATGGGAAGAGGATGCGTCCTGCGGCGGGCCAGCTCTGGCGAGCCGGTCCGACCCCGAAGGACTGAGCCGCGGCAAGGGGCCCAGGGGGAGTCTGTGCGCCAGACGAGGGCCGCGGCAGAAAAGAAGGCGTTGAAGACCGTGGTGGCGAAGAAGAAGGCGACTGCCTCTTCTTCGTCCAAACATCGTCGGACTCCATCCCGTTCTCCACCCCCCACAGACGCTGACGCAGAGGTCGTCTTCGATTTCGGGTCTCTCAGCCCACGGAGGAAGAGGAAGGCAGTGGGGGAGGAGGCAGAGGACGAGTAAGTGTCTGCCCTTCGTCACTTTTTATCTTTCAAACTGCATTGCCTTTCGTGACTTGTCTTCGTCTTTGCAGGGATAGGGAGACGCTGGCCCACAGGGTGGCGAAGAGGGCCAAGGTGTCGGCGGGCGACTAGCCTGTGGTGGGCGCTTCGGGCACGCCGGTGGTGGACATCAGCCCGGACAGCAGCCCCCAGCACAGCCCCCGGTGCAGCCCTTGGCATAGCCCCCGGTTCAGCCTCCAGCATGCGTTCACCACTCACCCCTCATCAACGGCCGTTGGGGTACGATTTCTTGGTGCTGACCTTGCCATGGCTGTAGGAGGAGGACGGCAGCAGGAGGAGTCGCCGTGGGCCACCCCCGACACACCGCCCCCATCAACCACGCCGCCTCGAGGGGTGTCCCCGGCAAGGGCGCCAAGCGTCGAGCCCATGCGCATGGAGGAGGAGGAGGGAACAAACTTGGGCATTGATGGCTCCGTCCCGGCGACGGATTTGGGCGAGGAGGGGGCCACTTATTCCCAGCCCGGCATGGGTAAGTTACCTGCTTTCTGTCCTTGCTTTTCCTTCTTTCTTTTTTTTGGACCCTGATCTTTCCCTCGCCTCACTTTCCTTCCTGGCATACAGATCCTCCCTCGGCGGACCAGGGGGACATCAACACCGTCATCACGGAGGTTTCCAAGGATGGCGAGTCCGACACCGACAAGATCGCCGCCGAGGACGCCGCCGAGACCACGGCCAAGGATGCCGCCAAGGGGCCTACCGGAGGGACCAGCGAGGCTGCTGCCGAGGAGGCCAGCCAAGGCGCTTGTCGGTGTTCTGGGAACGGGGGTCCCTAGACTTTCCTTGCGTGCGTCCCACGGCGTGGCTCCACCAATGGCCCAGTGCGGCCCGTCTTCGTTAGCCGGCACTCAAGACCCTCACGAGGGGCCAACCCTCGCGAGGCAGACGACACGAGGCCTCTCCAGGAGCAGCCTCACCAGGCAGGCTCGCAAGGGGCCAAGCCTCATGAGGTGGATGACACAAGGCTTCTCCAGGAGCGGCCTCACCAGGCAGGCTCGCGAGGGGGGCGGAAAGATCAAGTCGAGGGGTACCTCGTGAGGTTCCCGTGATGCAAGCCATGACGACCAAGGTCAGGCGGGCAACAGGCAGGCGCCAGCATGCACAGTGTCCTTGTTTCCCCTTTGGTGCTAAGGGGGCAAGCACCGACGCGGGGTACCAAGGCATCAGGCAAAGGTTTCCATATCGGTGCAACAAGACCAAGACTAGCGGGACGACATGACGGAGGTCATCGTGGAGCCCAAGACGATGTCACCACCAGCGCCTTTGACAGGCGAAGACCACCTTTAGTCAGGATAACTCATACTAGTTGTCCCCTTTCAAATTGGTCGTTGTTGGATCCCTTCCCGCTCGATATTCGGGGAGAGGACCAGGGCCTCTATAAATATGACTAGCCACCATAGATAAAAGGGACAGAGGAGGACAAAATGGATCAGGACGAAACAAACTTAGTTCATCTTCGCACCCACCAAGCACAAGAACACCTCTCCTCAGAAGGTTGTTCTTCCCTTGTACTGTTCAACATCAGCCCAAGAGGGAATCCACCACCAAACACTGGAGTAGGGTATTACACCACAACGGTGGCCTGAACCAATATAAATCTTGTGTCTCTTGTGTTGTGAGTTCATCGAGCTAAGCTTAGAGATCGCGGCGAGGTTGAGGGCGAGATTTGGTAGGGGGAAATCTTCGTGTGCACCCCCAGTGTTTGAACCTCAAGGGTTTTGCCAGAACCCGAAATCCGACATTTGGCACGCCAGGTAGGGGTGTGCCAGAGCTTTCCTTCTGCCAGTTAGCCCACCGTCGCTCCACGAGTCCAATTTCTGGTGATCCGGTGACTAGCACCGACCGCTGGGCGGCCTGGCCAGCACGGGCCATGCCGCCCACCCAAGAAGACCTCAACCCCACGCCCCAGGCAGCCCGCACCCAGAAGAACGCTGCGGGGCACGGGCGGCGCGGTCACACACCGCCCGCCCTTACTCCACGGAAGGTGCAGGCGGCCGCAAGGGCTTCACGCCACTCTGCGGCCACAGCGCCGCACACACGACGGGAACAAGCAAATATGAGAGCCACGCTCACTCTGGCTCGGGAGCTGCTATGATGCAGGTTGATGGAGAGCGGTTGGGATGCATTGCTGGAGCGCATTGCGAGCTCCTGGATGCCGCAGTCTTGGGGGCGCCGCCTTTCTGCTTCTAGCTTGCACCCCGGGCCTCGGCTAGATTACACGGCGGGCCTCTCCACGCCCGCGTGCCCCCAGGCGCGCCGCAAGGCTTGATCGACACCAGCTCAACCATCGGCGCTGGATGCCAGGTCGCACCAGCACCACCTTCGGCGAACGAGGGCGTGCGCATAGCCGCCTATGGCCCGGGTGGGCCGCCGCCCTACCATCCTCAAGACGGCACGCTAGGCCGGGCAACATGGAGTGTCGGGCACTACGGTGAAGTCTTCGAGGCGGCGTCTTCGGAGGCTTACGTGCCCCGCATGGTGAATTGGGTGTACATGCTAGATGATGACCCTGGTTCGTTCCTCGGGCCAGGCTGGAAGGAAGAGACGCCAGAAGCCGAGCCTTTCCAGGAGCCTCAGGGGAGCCTCACCAACCGCACCGGCAGCAGCAGCTATCGGGTACCACTAATTCCTCAAGAGCAAAGCTTATGCTAACCATGGGTCGCAGGAGGGTTAGGTCACAACAGCAGACGGCTGCCCCAGCTCGGCAGCCTCCCTTCCACTAGCGGGAGCACACTGGGGGCTGCGGGAGAGGGGCCGGGAGCAAAGCCCCTCCCCGCGGCACACGGAACAAGGCATCCCCCGGAGGTAGGCCCTCTGCCGGGGAGGTGCTGCAAAGCCTACCCCTAGCAGAGGACCCGTGGTCGCCGAGGGCGCCGCTAACATCCCCTTTCCCCCTTGGCGTCGTCCTATTTTCCGGTCGCCGCCGATGGTGGTCGAGGGTGGCGCAAGGCAGGGCCCTCGTCTGGCGATATGAAGTAAAGCTCACGCCTGTGAAGCTCGCCGCCCGTGACACTCTCACGTAATAATGAGTGGGGCCGTACATGCCCCGGAGTCTTAGGAGTGCTGCCCTTGGGCCTCGGGGGCTCCCTCCCACACCCAGTGGTAGCACTTAGCTCCGTGCTGGTGAGAAGACTTGAAGACTAGACTAGGTGTCGAATGCGGCCATTTGCTTTTTGACTTCCTTTCTATAGTCCTTCTTCCTTGCTTTGGATTTAAGTTTGAGTTGAATTTTCTTTGCGTGTGCGGGGAGGGTGACTTTTCTCGTTCGTGTGATTTCTTGCATTCTGGTTCGTGCTTTAATTTGGAGTTCGCACTGGCTTCCTCCCCCTCGCGAGCCCCTCGCGGGCGGGGCTGGGCAAAACGCGCGTGCACTGCACGCGTGCCATACTACGACCGGTACTTGCTCTCAGGAGGCCCTCTCGACCGGGTCGGCAGGTCCCTCAGGGGATCCTCGGAAACTCACCACCTCACGAGCTGGTTCAGGGCTGGTCTTGTCTAAAGGTAAATTACAATGGCAAGCTCGCCGCAGGGCTCCTAGGCTCATAGAGGCATATATTCAGTGTTGACCCTGAAAGCATAGGAATGGCGATCTTTTTACATGAGGGGAATCCCCTCCCAAAATGCTCTTACAACCTTTGGGGCCGTGCCTGAGCTTATGTATGCAGGATCAACAGCAGAGAAACATGGGACCAGTCAGACATATCGGTCACCGCGTCCCCCGGGTCGCCTCCATATGCATCGCTGGCGCCGCTGGCGCTGGCGTCGCCATCAGCATCACTGGCACCGCCGTCATCGTCGTCGACCACGTCGCCTTCATCCGTCGCAACTACCACCCCGTCATCATTAGAAGAAAAGGCCCTAACAAGCGCATCCACGTTATCCTCCACCCATCGCGCCAGGTTACCCCGGATGGCCTCGGGCAACGGGGCGATGGCAGCATCAAAGTCAAAGTTGGGGTAGGTGTTCTGAAGATGACTGAAGATGCGGGAGAATGCACGCCTGAGCAGGCTGCAGCCCCTCTCCTCAACAAGCTAGTGAGCTCTCTGGGTCGGTTCTCCAGGCGCGTCACCACGTCAGTAAAGAAGCGGAGGTGATCGGTGTAGTCGGTCGCGTTGGGATGCGGGGCGTTCTTATCATAGATGTTGCCCAGGGCCACGTTGGCCCTGTTCCCGAGGTCCTGAAGCATGGGGGTGTGCATACGCTCCAACGTCCACTATTGGAGCTCTTCCTCCCTGTTCTGCTGCGCGATGGACTCAATGTTGGCAACCCGCTACTGGAGAGGAAGCAGCTCCATGCGGGTGGAGGCCAGCTCGGCCTGCACCGAGACTAGGCCGGCTGCGGTGGCCTCCGCGCGCCATTCCACTTCAACTAGCCTGGACCTAAGGGCGGCAGTCCTGCCCGCAACCTCGGCTTCAACCACCTTCAGCTTCAGGTCATACCTGCTCGCAAGATCTGCATGAGCCTCATCCACATGGCGGTTGACCTCCTCCTGGACCCGGGCCTCGCATGCGCGAACGGTGTCCTCCGCCTGGGCTACCTGGCGCTCCCTCATCTCCAACCGTTCAAGCTCAAGACTGCGCTCGGCGGCCTCCAGCATCAGCGCTTCCTCATGCTTCAGGACCTCCCCTTCCTCGACAAGCGTCCCCCTCAACGACGCACGGGCGGCTTGGCGCGACTCCACCTGCTGCTCCACGGAAGCGCTCCAGGCATGGAGCTCCCACGTGCGCTTCTCTGCAATCTCTCAATGACGGTCTGCTTCCCGGGCCTGCTCCAAAGCCCGGGAGCAGGCCTCACACAAGGATGCAAGAGACGCCTCGGCCTTAGCATTGTCAAGCTCACGCTGGTGGCGCCCGAGGTTGATGGCCACATTCAGTTTATGCCGCTCCTCGATCAGCCGTCGGCCCTCGGCTTCAAGGCGCGTGTCTACATCCGCAAGTTCTCCCCCAAGCTGGCCCATCGCGTCCATCGCCTTTTAAAAGAACTCGTGGCGGACGGCGCTTCGTTCAAGCGCAAACTTGAGCGCGCGACTGACGTCGTCCACCATTGCGGGCGTTGTCGGCGGGACCCGAAGCGGTTCGCCCCCTCTCGGCAGGGGGCTAGGGGCTGGCGCCCCCACGATCACTGGTCAGGCCCAGCAAGGGACCCGGACCGGCACAGGCTCGCCACATGAAGAGGAGCCCAAGATTGACAACAACCAGTTGCCGTCCACGACCAGAGGAGGAGCCCTGGGTAGGCTGGCCGCGCTCCAGGCAAGGTTGCAAAGGAAAGGCGTCAAGGGCACGGGCTCAAGGCACCTTTCAAGCAGGCTTGCTTCTCCAGCTGACCCCGCGCCAGGGGTGGCGTGCAGGCCCGGAGCACTCAAGGCTAGCAATGAAGGCCATGACAATGGAGGCTGCTTCTCGGGAGACTCCGCGGGCTTGGCAGGAGAAATCCTGAAAAGCCACAGTCAGGAAGGGAAGTAGCGATTGGGGAATTACAAGGATAAGGTACTTACCCATCTGTGGTGATGTACTTCCTATGTTTCAGCGGTCGGATGGTGCCACCAGTACAGCCCGAAGACTCCTTCCTCTTACAGAGTACGGCAAAGTCCACGTGGAACCGGCCAAGGCATTGGACGTGGAGGCCAGCGCGGGGCGTGGCTGGAGAGGGCCACAGGCAATCGACCTTAGGAGCACCAAGTTGGGAAGAGCAATCAGGCTCCGCCTCATGCTGGCTTGCTGAGGTCTCCGGACCTTCGGCCTCAGGAGCCGTAGGCCGCATCTCCCCCTCAACAACTGCCTCAGGGCGAGCCTCACGGGTTCCTGAGGATGATGCCTCGGGAACCTCGAGCGGCGTCGGCACCTCGACACCCATGCCTCCAGCCTCTTGCGATGCTTGCCTCCCTGCATTCACTATTGGGGCAAGCTTGGTGCTGGCGGCCAGGAGTGGAGCCATGGCGACAGGATTCTCGCGAGGCCCCACAAGGCCGATCGGACGCAACCCCCATTCGTTAAAGGAAGGCATCTGCCCCGCGAACTCAACCCTGTTCGGGCAGAGATACAAGAGGCAACCCCCTTGCGGCATATCGTCGGGTGAGGGGTTGCCCAGTCAAGACTTCAAGCACTGTCCTTCGCGCTTCAAGCGAGAGCCCCGACTCCTGAAGCCTCATGCAATCCTGGTCACCAGCCAGGACCCACATCAGCCGGGAATGGTGTTGGAGAGGGGCAATGCGGCGCCGGAGGAATTCCATCACCACCTGGGGTGCAGTCACACCAAGGTCTCTCAACCTCTTCAACCGGAGCCAGACGAAGGAAAGGCGAGAGCTCGCGAGCTTCTCGTGGCTCCAGCCAGAGTTGGGGATGGCGGGTGATGACGGAGGCGAAAGTAGGGGGAAGAGCACCCCCAACATCCACGTACACCCACCGCGTCCGGAACCCGCTCGCGGACGGTAGGAGATCAAAATCAATCCTCGAGGCGACCGTATCTACCACAGACTGGAAGCTCAGGCATCCCGAGCACTATGAGGGGTCGGTCAGATGCAGCGAGAAGAAATGGCACAAGAGGGCAACGGAAGGAGCAATGGCCACCATGGTCTCGCAAACAAAGGCGAAGATGGCGAGAAGGGCAACAGATTGGGGATCAAGATGCAGCATGTGAATATGGTAATTGGAAAGCACTACCTTGAAGAATGTGGAGAAAGGAGGAACCAGGCCGGCCCACAGGGCGTCAATGAAGAACCGAACCTTAGTAGTTGTCCTGCCAATGGAGGATCGGGATGCAGGCCAAGCCACCATCCCTCACCACTCGTTGAAACTGGAAGCAAGCATGGGGCAGACCTTGCCCAAGGCCTCCTGATTGAGCGCCCGCGATCGGCCGACGGCGGGCTCGATTGTCAGGGGCAGATTGGCTAAGGGCATAGGCTTCTTCCCTTTCTCCGTGCGAGTCGGCGCCATGGCAATGGAGGGGACTGAGCTAGAGTCGGATTGGAAGCAGGAGCCGGGATCTCGAGGAGGAAGGAAGGATGGGAAGCACGCCGCCTACAAGGAGGAAATAACTATGTAAGGTGTCGTGGCCGCCTAGCCAGGCAGATATTGGGGCAGCGTGGGGAAGTGGAGATGCCCATGTCCAAGCAGTCGCCATGCATCGACCAAGGCCACAGGATGTTGGGGCCCGCGGCGCTCCACACTTGACCTTTGGCTTCGCCGCTAAGCCAAGTCCGAGCGCGCCTTGGGCCCGGGGGCTACTGTCGGTGTTCTGGGAACGGGGGTCCCCAGACTTGCCTGCCTGCGGCCGACGGCGTGGCTCCGCCAGTGGCCCAGTGCGGCCCGTCTTTGTCAGCCGGCACTCAAGACCTCGTGAGGGGCCAAGCCTCGCGAGGCAGATGACACAAGGCTTCTCCAGGAGCGGCCTCACCAGGCAGGCTCGCGAGGGGGGCGGAGAGATCAAGGTGAGGGGCACCTCGTGATGTTCCCGTGACGCAAGCCATGACGACCAAGGTCAGGCGGGTGCCAGCACACACAGTGTCCTCGTTTCCCCTTTGGTGCTAAGGGGGCAAGCGCAGGCGCGGGGTACCAAGGCATCAGGCAAAGGTTTCCATATCGGTGCAACAAGACCAAGACCAGCGGGACGGCAGTACGGAGGTCATCATGGAGCCCAAGACGGTGTCACCACCAGTGCCTTTGACACGTGAAGACCACCTTTAGTCAGGATAACTCGTACTAGCTGTCCCCTTTCAAAATGGCTGTTGTTGGATCCCTTCCCACTCAATATTCAGGGAGAGGACCATGGCCTCTATAAATAGGACTAGCCACCACAGATAGAGGGGACGGAGGAGGACAAGACGGATCAGGACGAAACAAACTTAGTTCATCTTCGCACCCACCAAGCACAAGAACACCTCTTGTCAGGAGGCTGTTCTTCCCTTGTACTGTTCAACATCAGCCCATGAGGCAATCCACCACCACACACTAGAGTAGGGTATTACACCACAACGGTGGCCCGAACCAGTATAAATATTGTGTCTCTTGTATTGTGAGTTCATCGAGCTAAGCTTAGGGATCGCGGCGAGGCTAACGGTGAGATTCGGTAGGGGGAAATCTCCGTGTGCACCCTAGTGTTTGAACCTCAAGGGTTTTGCTGGAACCTGAAATCCGACAGCGCTGCTGAGGAGGCCGGCAAGGGGCCTGTCGGAGAGGCTGGCAAGGCTGCTGCCGGGGAGGAGGTGGTCGACGGCCAACCCTCCTCCTCTGCCGCCTCTGGCTCGGGTAGGTACTTGAAGGTGGGCGACGACCTGTTTGTCCACCATCTAGCGATGGCAGGCACCAGGGCGTCGGTCGAGGAGGAGGTGTTAGATGACGAGGTGCTCGCCGCTGTCGGGCTCGAGGTTGTCGATGAACCGAGCACCGGTGGCGGCGGTACCTAGGAGGAGCAGCTCCTTCGGGCCATGGGCGCCATCTTCTAGAGGTTGCAGGCGCTCCACAGTGCCCGTTTGGACAAGGTGAAGTCCAGGAAGGAGGCGGCAAGCAAGGCGGAGGCGGATCTCGGGGAACGCGTCGCCGAAGTGCATGCCTGGTTCCGCCAGGCCCACGAGGAGCCGAAGGCTGCCCAAGGTCAGCTGGCCGAGCGCGAGCTGGAGCTTGTCTTGAAGCAGACCGACATCAAGAAGGCCCAGGAGGCGGCGAAGGAATAGGCCACCAAGGCCGAGGCCACCCGGCATCAGCACTAGGCCGAGCTTCACTCCCAGGAGGAGGACCTCGTCCCTCGTGAGGCGGCGCTCACCGCCACACTCCATGGCAAGGACGAGGAGGTTGAGAAGCTCGTCACGAAGCAGACCCGGGAGTTGGAGAAGAAGCACAAGGAAGCACTCGATGCTCAAGCTCTGGCCCACAGCGACAAGGTAAAGGAGCTGGAGGTGGAGCGGGACGGCCTGAGGAACAGGGCCCAGGAGCTGGCGAAGGAGAAGGACACGCTCAATGATGCTCCAACAGAGGCGCACGCCGCAGTCCTCGGCAAGGCCGAGCTGCTCACCCAGGCCAACAACTCCGTCAGCGACCTAAAGCTAAAGCTGGAGAGCCTCAAGGAGACGCTCTCAGAGGACAGGGTCCAGGAGGAGACCCTGACCAAGAATCTGGAGAAGGAGAGGCAGCTGCAGAAGAACGACGCTGCCAACCACGATGATTTTGTGAAGGGCGAGAACCTCTGGATCAGCCGCCTCACCGACATTGCCAACAGGATCACCAAGAAGCTGGATGACATGGGGATGTCGAGCGTGAGGTACACCCCAGAGTCGAACATGATCCCCAACACCAAGCTGACACTGTTCTTCGAGGGTGTTCTTGGAGCCCTGGAGCAGTTTTGCTCTAACAGAGCGAACTCTCTGGCCAATGAGGCTCGGCTGCTTTGCCAGGGTGCCATGACCAAGGTCCTCACCAAGGTGGCATACTGGTACCCCAAGCTCAACTTCGACGCTGCGCTAGAGAGCTTCCCGGAGGATATGGACCTCGCACCGCTCGAGGAGTGTATCAAGCCCATCATCAGCTGCGTCGACGGAATCGAGAGGGTGGAGGGCTAGCGCTAGGATTAGGCACCTCGTTTCCCATCGCCGCTGCAGGTTCACGACAAAGACAATTTCTATCTTTAGTTAGAACCGCGACAACAATTGATGTAATATAACTTTGCAGTACTTTGAATCGATGCACATTACTCTCCAATTTGATCTCCATTTGTATCTCCGCCCTACATTAATTGGGTAGGCTTGTCGGGGTGTAAACCCAGGGCGTAGCACCTTGGGGACGGGTCCCCAATAGCCCGTCGGGTGTGCTTGCTTCCGAGCAAACCACCTTACCGCCCCAACACGGCCGCTCGAACTGTTGAGCGGACTCGAAACAGGAACGAGAGCGTTGCCAGTGGCAGAAGGCCACCCTGCCGTTCTCGACGCAGCCTCTTGAACTGTTGAGCGGACTCGAAACAGAACAAAGGCGTTGCCAATAGTGGAAGGGCCCCATTGCGTGTAGGTTTCTCATACAGAGAGAAAGATCTCCAGGGATTATAATCTTATATAAAAGGAGTTGCTCAAAGTTTAGCATGACTTATCTTTTCTATCGCTGCGCGAGCGTTTACTGTGCCCGCCAACGATGCCACTCATTTTGTCGCCTTCTTCCTTGGAAGCCATGGTGAGGAAGAACAGCTAGACTAGCCGCTAGACCGGATTCTCACAACTGCGCCCCCTACCTGGCGCGCCAAAGATGTCGGTGGGAACGACACCTATGGGACATAGGAATCCCTACTACGGTCGGCGGGCACGGGGCTATGAGAAGAGCGGGTCCAGAAGCCAGCACAATGATCGTTTACCCAGCTTCAGGTCGCGAGAGTGTGTAATACCCTAGTCCTGCTTTGGTGTGTATTTGAATGTTCTTGAGCTAGCTATGGTGTGTGACTTGGCCAAAAGAGCCGAATCCCCCTCCAGTATGCCTCGGGCCTCCTTTTATAGGAAAAAGGGGAAGCCACAGTGGCACACAGGAGCTGGAAAGGGTACAATGTACAAGTTTATCGCTTGTCATTACGGGGCAAGATGCATTAAATGCGTCCCTGAGGTGTCCCATCGTTTAGGTGCCGCCTCGCTTTACCTCGACACACGTCCAGGCCAGCAAGGCGTGCAGCGCCATGTGGGCTGGCAGGCTGCTGAGGTGGCGTGGTGGCGGCGTCTTCACGAAGATCTGCATGCCACCATGCAGGTGCTTGCTGAGTTGGTCTGAAGGCCGCACGTCGCCATGCAGGTGCCAGTCTAGCTGGCTGGGCTAGCAACTGCGCAGAAATAGAGGTGGAGTCTTGGCGGGTGCGGGCCTGGCTACGGCCCCGCTGATGTCCTCGGCAAGGGTCTTCCGGGGCCCCGACAAGGGTCTTGCCGTGGCGTCGTGGTCGTCCCCAGCAAGGATCTTGCCGGAGCTCTCGTGGATTTCCTCGGCAAGGATCTTGCTGAGGATCACCGTCTTCCGGTCCTCATCTGATCTGGATTGCTCGCGGCCTTCACAAAGATCTGCATGTCATCATGGAGGTGCCTCCCGAGCCTTGGTTCCAACATGATTGATGGTGTTGAAAACCCTGGGGCTCAAGGGTGGCGCGCTCTGTTGGCGTTTGGGCAAGTTGCCCCGGCAAGGGGAGTCTGCCTTGCCCTCTTGCTCTTCGTGTATCTGTCTTGGCGTTGCTTGCACTGTGTTATGGCTTCGGCTTCCCTCTCCTACACTGCTAAGTGTGGTCGTGGGCGCGGCTCTGACTGCCCGTGCACAGGTAAAGAGGTACGAAGTAGTGGCCCTACTTCTGTACACCGACACCCTTCTTTCCCTTCCCCGGCTTATCATCATCACACACGGGATCCTTGGTACTATCAGAGTTGGCGTATTTGGCGAGAGCCGCCATTAGCTCCCCCATGTCGTTGTAGTGGCACTTAAGCCGCCCCAGCTTCTGCTTAAGAGGGAGGAAACGACAATTCTTCTCTAACATCAGGACTGCAGAACCGCATTGATACTATTTGACGAGTGTATGACTGACGAGATCTGGCGCACCCAATGGGTTGTTGACTCGCCTTCACCTGGAACACAAGAATCCAAATCCGGAATCGACATAGGCTGCTTGCATGTGTCTTTGAAATTTTGAATAAAACGCCTCTTTAACTCTGCCCATGACCCAATAGAGTTAGCGGGCAGGGTTTTTAACGACGTACGAGCCAGCCCATCCAACATCATGGTGAAGTACTTAGCACACACATCATCGTCGACATCCAGCATCTCCATGGCCATCTCATAACTTTCGATCCAAGCCTCCGGGGGCTGATTTGCATGTAATTATGCACCTTAATGGGGCCCTTGAAATCCTTAGGCAAGCACTTATTGCATAGAGCCGGCACTAAACATGGCACACCCAAGGTTCTAGAGGTTGCTCCTGCCTCCATGGACGTTGAAGGATAAACCAGAGATTGTTGTTGAGCCGCCAGCTCCGCCTCACGCCGAGCTCTGCCCTGGTCTACCAAAATCTGAGCATCATTGCCGACACATGGCGGGTCAGGCCTGCAAGGCTGGTTGCGGTGCCGCACACTGCTTGACACGACTGGTTCATCAATGTGCCTGCTATAACTCCTGCTTGGACGAGGTGTTGCATGGATACGATCACGACTGTTCGAATAAGCCGCCTACTGGGCCACAACCGTCTGAAGAAGCTCTCCAGCTCTCTGTATTTCCATTGCTGCTAGCGACTCATCCTAGGCCGGGAGAGCCGCTAGTCGTGTTTCCGCACCTATCATGTTATCCAAGGGGTTAGAAAAATGCCCCGGAGGTGTTGGAATGTGCCGAGGAGGGGTTACGTTCAAACGAGGGGGATCTGTAGCCCGTGGCTGAACCGGTTCTCCTACCACTGGCGCCTCAGTGGTCTGATTCATACCGAGCGAGTTACTTGGTCCTGCCCCAGGCGTGTTGAAAAGATTCCTTGCATCGTAAGTCGGGGGTAGCCGGCTCACATGCCTTCTGTTGAAAACAGCGTTTGACGCATCCATGTCCAAGCTTAAGCGGAAGTTCTCCGCCTAAAGCCGTTCTGCCTCCCTCTATAAGGCGGCTCGCTCCGTTGCCATCCGGGTGTTCTCTGCATTTAACTCCTCCTTGGCTTGTGCTATATCATCACACAATTTTGTAACCTCCGTGTTATGCCGAGCTTGATTCATCGGGTTAACCTCCGCCATTAACAACATTGTCAGAGCATACAATAGATCAGACAAAACTTGAGCCGGCGGGTGCACATGGCATCCTGACCCAGAAGCCGTCGCTCCTACTGACCCGGAGATCATTGCCGCTGCAGTCAGAGAGTCCTGCGCTGGCTGCATACCAGCCATGAAGACTGTGACCTAGTGTGGCGGCTCGTAGGGGTCTGGAATATTGTCACCATCAGAACAGCCCCCAAGCCCGTCATCATGAACCTGGTAGATGGAGTTGGTCTCACCAGTAGAAGACTTGTCGCCTGAGTAGATAACC
This sequence comes from Triticum aestivum, assembly GCF_018294505.1. NCBI lineage: Eukaryota > Viridiplantae > Streptophyta > Magnoliopsida > Poales > Poaceae > Triticum > Triticum aestivum. Next base: position 517,708,220 of record NC_057795.1, on the reverse strand, counting down.
ATCTCACCACCCGAATCAGATCCTGCTTCTAGCTCCACTCCATAAACGAAACCAACAAAAACATGATTTGGGGCGGCTTTAGCCTTGGCGGGTCGCGCGCGCTGAGCCGACTCGATGATGTCGGTGTAGATGTCTGGCTCAGCTTCCAACTCAACGATCTTGCCGATGAAGACATGAATTCCATGAAAGGGGACCCGATACCCATACTCGATTGAGTCGGCTTCGGGGCCCCAGCCCTCATCATCGATGTAGAGCTTGGCACGATTACTCTTGGTTATACGGCCCACAGCGTGCCCCTTGAGCCCTGCGAAGCTGCCCTTCAAGAACTCGAAACCACCATGCGCTGGCCCCACGGTGGGTGCCAACTGTCATGGAATTATCACGTCGGATGTCCTAGCGTAAGGACATAGGTGTGGAGCCATCACAATGTAGTTAGCTTGAAGGGGTTAAACGGGACACGGGACATGGAGAGTTTACTGGTTCGGCCCCTCACAGTGGAGGTAACAGCCAAATCCAGTGTAGGGTGGTTATTGATTGGGCTTCGATTACCAGGGAGCGAATACGCTTTACCTAGTTCTTGATCTCTTTCTTTCCTTCCCTAACTCACCACCGGGTCGTCCCTTTATATACACAGGTTGACGCTGGGCGGTTTACAGAGTCCCGGCCGGCTCATAAACAACGCATCCGGCTCAGGGACTAACTAAGCCTACCTTACAATACAAGTTTATCCTCATGGCGGTTCATCCTCCTGGGCCTTAAGTCGCCTCTGGGTCTTGGGCCGATAGCGGGCTTGTTATGGCCCGCCACCTTCATGGGTTATCGCTAGTGGTATGACCAGGCCCCTCCTGGGCGGTTCATACCCAGTAGGTATATCCCCAACAACAGGGGTGTATTGAAACTCTCATATTTGAAACAGGGGTAGACAAAGAAAGCGGAGTGGATCAAGTGTCCGGCTCCACTACCCGAAAACCCCGTTGATCCTCTGCTGACGAGGATGCTGGTTCTGGCGCCGTACCAGGCGCCGGAGAAGAAGACCAGGAAGAAAGGCAAGGAGGCCAAAAACGGCCCCCGCCGCAAAGGTCCTTTGGACACTATGTCCGAGGAGTCTAAAGCCCTCTCCTCCCTTGAGGGATATGAAGATGAGAAGGAGGAGGAGGAAGAGAGCAACTCTCCCCCTAAGGGGAGGAGGAAGAAAAGGGCGGCTTCTGTAGACCCAGAGGCGGGCGCGTCCAAAAGGGGGAGAGTATCCCACACAGACGACTCAGATTTAGATGCCGAAGTCATCCCCGAGTACCACCCCAGGTCGAAGCCCCTGCCCGAATCGTAAGTTTCTCCAGATGCCTTACATACCTTGGCGTTTATAATTATTGTTTTTAACATGTTGTACTATGTGTTTCAGTCCGGCCCGCGACCTCCCTCAAATACGTCTCCGGGGAATTCGCTGGAGCCGGGGGTGGTGGAGAGCGAGACGCCTTCACGAGCCTCCCCGCATACTACTCCAAACGACACCAAAGTCATGTCCTGGAGGGCCCCTCCAGGTAATGAAGAGGTGCAGAAGTTTGTCAGGACGGTGCCAGTGGGTAATGCCTCAGTTGTCGAAGACATGGGGGGGGGCAACCCCCATGGAGACTGAGGACGGGGGCCATGACCAATCCACCCCCCAGCCACACTATTCCGGAAACCCATATGGTTCCATAATCCAGCAAGCGGCCCCCTTTGAAGGAGGGGGGAGCGTCGACTCCACCAGCGACCTCCATGAATTCGGAAGCACCGGATAATTTCACGGAAGCACTTCGTCGTGCTTCCGTCATGGAGGAGCACCGCACCCTTATGGGTGTGGTGGCTGAGAAAATTCAGTCCGCCAAAAGTAGGCTGAATGAAGCCTTTGGCAGCCTATTAAAGGGCTTTGAGGTAAGCGATGTAATTTTCTAACCGGTTTTAAATAAAGAGATATACCTGTGTGTAGATAGTAGAGCCTGAGACTCTGTCCGGTTTCGAAGAAGCCGGACAGAGGATCACATAGTGTTCAGGAGAGGTGACATTCTATTATACAACAGGCTTCCCTACTGGCGATGAGCGCCCAGTCCGCCGAAGTTGCCAAACTCACTCGGAAACTGTGGCTGGCTGATGAAGAGGTTGTCCGCATCAATAAGCGGTTTGTGGAGATGCAAGGTATGCGTACATTGAGTATAAGTCCCCAAGCATAGATATTTTGATCTTTTTGATGACGAACTAAGAAATATTTTAACTGTGCTCGCAGTTGGCGCTGATGAGGTTGAGACCCTCAAACGCGCTCTTGCCGAAGCCAAGGAGGCAGAGGTGAGCAAGGCGGCCACAGACGAGGCGGCTGAAAGCTTAGAGGGGGAGAAGGCCACCCGCCAACGACATGAGGCGTGGGTGGGTGAGGTTGAAAAAGAGCTCAAGGACACAATTTCTAGATGCGTGTCCTTGGAGCAGACGAGCTCGGAATAGGCCGCCGAGCTCATCAAAGCCCGTGAGAGCCTGAAGGAAGCCTGGGCTAATGCCCAGGACGCTCGATAGAAGATCTAGGAGGCGATGCGTATTGCGGCTGGTAAGGCCTTTATTACGTAGAGTAGGAATACCAGTAAAAGATATGTTTTACTAACCTGAGTTCGGAGTTCTCCAGGTGCCTTTGCCGACCTGCCAAGGAGCATTGCAGATGCTGCCGCATTCTTCCGAGCCGAAGAAAGTGGCTCCACAGAAAAACTGTTCTGGTCGTAGTACCTAGCACCATAGCTTCCAGGGTCCCTAAGCGACCAGATGAAGCAGTTGTCCGAGCCGCATAGGTTGGCTGGGCTGGCCATGAAGTACGTGATAGTCCATCCATGGCCAGCCGAAGATGTACCCAGCAGCCACTTCGGGCTCGTGAAGAAGCTGGTGGAGGCGCTCACTCAGATTGATGCCCTTAAGCGGTCATCATATATTGAGGGTGCTCGGATGGCCTTTGCCCACATGAAGGTTCAGTGGGCAAAGATGAAAACCGCCGAGGTTGCCACCGCAGGGCCACCTGAGGGCAAGGAGCACCGTCGGCCAGAGAGGTACTTCGACGAGGTCCTCGACGGAGCCCGTATTGTAGAGGGCCAGTGTTCCAAGGACATGCTGTTTGAGTAGTTGTGTCTGGTTTGTAAGAGCGATGTAATGAACTCGTAATGTATGACAAGTATGATTACGCTTTATTATCAGTTTGTCCTCCTATTCGCTGTTTATATGTCTGAAAGTTTAATAATCATCGGCTTCAGCCCCCACATAGATGCTACAGGGGTGTTCAGGACCGCATCACCTCACTTTATCCAACGTCTTGGTCCAATGAAGGAGGCGTTTTGCGAAGTGAACCAGGCAATCAGACTATACGATTTTAGTACTTTCATTTTAGTCATAAGAGTCCATTGGTGGCACTAATTACTTAGCCCTTCGTTGCATGATCGACAATCCGGAGTGCGGTACCTTTGCAACGTGGCTGTTCAAAAACCCAGCCCTTCGTGTAACACGGCATAAACCGCGAATGATTTGTAGTATAACACTAAGTCACCGGATCGCTGGTCCGCTCTCGCTTATCATGATAGTCAGTTTTCGGCTTTCTCTACTGAGGTAGTTGACCGGACGAACCGAAAATACAGTTGAGCAGTTCTCCCTTTACTATCTTACCCAAACTAGTGGAACGTAAGGTGGCAAACATAGGAGCCGGGCAACCCAACTATAGACCAAAGACATGATTCGGAGGAGATGCGTATAATGCAATATCTGGGACGCCGAAGAGTTCCCTGTGGGAGTTTGGACTTAAGAATGAGCGTCGAAGAAAGCCCCTTGTATGAAGACCGTGTCAAGCCACATAAGCCCGTTGACCGTAAGGGGGAGCACAGATAACAAGGAGAAAATCCAAAGAAACCAACCAAGAAGGTGATAAGCATATTTTCCCTTCGTATCTTTATTGATATGTCGACTACAGGCAATGTCGTTCAATATGAGGGTCATTTTACATGCCCTGGAAAAGAAGGAAAAGATTTTACATAAGGGAAAGTCTATCACCGGGCCTAAAAAACATAGTTCGGGAAAGAAACTCCAATGATGCCCTGCCGCACATCTGCGCCTTTCCTCCTTAGTAGTGGGTCCTTTGAGAGGATCGTTGGATGGTTGGGATATGCTGGCCTAAAGGGATCTCCTATGACAACCATCTTGTTTCTAGGGCTCTTGATGAATCTGTGTTAAAAGTAAAAAGATATATGCGGTCAAATTACGGTCAAGCCATGTAATGGGCATGTACCGTAGTGTGCCTCCAGCGCCACCCAAGGTATTTTTAGTGTGTATTTATGTATGCGCGGTACGTAAGCCGCGGCCTGATGGGGCGGTCAGCGGAGGTCGAACTTCTAATCAATGTCTGGATCCGTTGATTTATCGTTGTTATGCGCGGACCAAACTCATTTGGGTGCGTCATTGGCTTTATTGGCCAACGAGTTGTTTGGCTTGGTAAGGCCGATGTACACTTCGGTTGCGAGGGCCGCAGTGTGCTCTTCGGTATGGAGTGAGCGCTCCATATTACCATTGACTGTAATAATGCCATGAGGTCCAGGCATTTTGAGCTTCAAGTAAGCATATTGCAGAACTGCATTAAAGCGGGCGAAGGCAGTTCGTCAGAGCAGTGCATGGTAGCCACTGCGAAAAGGGACGATGTTGAAGATTAACTCCTCGCTGCGAAAGTTGTCTGGGGAGCCGAATACTACCTCCAGAGAGATTCATCCTGCGCAACGGGCCTCCGCTACTGGTATCACACCTTTAAAGGTAGTGGTACTAGGCTTGATTCGTGATGGGTCAATCCCCATCTTTCAGACAGTATCTTGATAGATCAAGTTGAGACTGCTTCCTCCATCCATAAGGACTCTAGTGAGGTGGTATTCGTTGATGATTGGATCGAGAACCAAGGCGGTCGAACACCCGTGACAGATACTATTTGGGTGGTCCCTGTGGTCAAAAGTGATCCAACAGGCTGACCATGGGTTAAACTTGGGGGCGACATGCTCTACGGCATAGACATCCCTTAATGTGCGTTTGCGCTCCCTTTTAGTGATGTGAGTGACATATATCATATTCACTATCCTCACCCCGGGGGGAAACTGCTTTTGACCCCCGGTGTTCGGCTGACGGGGCTCATCCTCGTTTAAGCTTGGAGGCCCTTTTCCCTCGTGTTCGGTATTTAACTTACCGGCCTGCTTGAAGACCCAACCGTCCCTGTTGATATGGTTTGCTGGTTTATCGGGTGTGCCATGAATCTGGCAGGGCCTCTCGAGGATTTTGTCTAAGCTGGATGGCCAATCCTTTTTACCTTTAAAAGGTTTCTTCCGCTGACCGGACTCAGGACCGCGGAATCCGGCATTGACTGTCGTATCGTCTGCATTGTCGGTGTTATTGTTACGACGTTTGTTTTTATTGCGGCGAGGTTTGCCATTGCCATCCCGTACCTCAGAGGTGCCAGGGTTGCCTGAGTTGTTGCTTCTACGAGCCAGCCAGCTGTCTTCGCCCGCACAGAAGCGAGTCATGAGTGTCGTTAATGCTGCCATGGTCTTCGACTTTTCCTGCCCAAGGTGTCGGGCGAGCCATTCTTCATGGACGCTGTTCTTAAAGGCTGCTAAGGCTTCGGCGTCAGGACAATTTACGATCTGGTTCTTTTTAGTTAAGAACCTATTCCAGAGCTTGCGGGCTGATTCACCTGGCTGCTGAATTATGTGACTCAAGTCGTCCGCATCTGGTGGCCGGACATATGTGCCCTGGAAGTTAGCCTTAAAGGCGTCTTCCCAGGTTCCAATGGAGTTTTCTGGGAGGCTGTTTAGCCAGTGCCATGCTGGTCCCTTTAGCTTCAGCGGGAGATATTTAATGGAGTGGATGCCATCTCCTCGAGCCATATGAATGTGGAGAAGGAAGTCTTCAATCCAGACGGCCGGATCTGTCGTTCCATCGTATGGCTCGATGTTTACGGGCTTAAACCCTTCCCGAAACTGATGTTCCATAACCTCATCAGTAAAGCATAAGGGGTGTGCGGCTCCTCTGTATCTGGCGATCTCCTGGCGGATATCGGCTGGCATCTGGGTTCGGTACTGATCCCGAACATGGTCGAGGTCATCACGCCGGGCTTCATAGCCATTATCTCACACCGGGGCACGCCCCGTTGATCCATAGATTGATCGGGTCTGACCAACTTTATAGGCTAGGTCATGTTGCAAGTCATATGTATAGCTCGCGACTGCAGTCTCCCTGCCTCTTCGGCAAGGGGCCGCGGGTTGGTATTCGGCTTGATATGCCACTTTATCCCGCCCACGTGGTGGTCAGTCTGGTTGGTCTGCTTCATTGTATTTCGGCGGTATTGGTTCAAGGACTTGGTCGTCGAATTGAGGCAGCAGCTTGCGCCTAGGGTAACTTTTGATAGGTCGCTCTTGGCCATATTCCTCAGTGGCCTGGACCTTAGTCCATGATGACCCACAAGTGTAGGGGATCTATCATAGTCCTTTCTATAAGTAAGAGTGTCGAACCCAACGAGGAGCAGAAGGAAATGCTAAGCGGTTTTCAGTAAGGTTTTCTCTGCAAGCACTGAAATTGTAGGTAATAGATAGTTTTGTGATAAGATAAATAGTAACGAGCAACAAGTAAATAAAGTAAATAAAGTGCATCAAGGTGGCCCAATCCTTTATGTAGCAAAGGATAAGCCTGGACAACTTCTAATAATGAGAAAGGAGCTCCCGAGGACACATGGGAATTATTGTCAAGCTAGTTTTCATCACGCTCATATGATTCGCGTTCGGTACTTTGATAATTTGATATGTGGGTGGGCCGGTGCTTGGGTACTACCCTTGCTTGGACAAGCATCCCACTTATGATTAACCCGTATTGCAAGCATCCGCAAGTACAACAAAAGTATTAAGGTAAACCTAACCATAGCATGAAACATGTGGATCCAAATCAGCCCCTAACGAAGCAACGCATAAACTAGGGTTTAAGCCTCTGTCACTCTAGCAACCCATCATCTACTTATTACTTCCATATGCCCACCTCTAGGCCCAATAATGGTGAAGTGTCATGTAGTCGACGTTCACATGACACCACTAGAGGAGAAGACAACATTCATATCATCAAAATATCGAACAAATACCAAATTCACATGACTACTAATAGCAAGACTTCACCCATGTCCTCAGGAACTAAAGTAACTACTCACAAAGCATATTCATGTTCATAATCAGAGGTGTAATAATATGCATTAAGGATCTGAACATATGATCTTCCACCAAGTAAACTAACAAGTATCAACTACAAGGAGTAATCAACACTACTAGCAAACCACAGGTACAAATTTGTGGTTTTGGATATAAGATTGGATACAAGGGATGAACTAGGGTTTGAGAGGAGATGGTGCTGGTGAATATGTTGATAGAGATTGACCCCCTCCCGATGAGAGGATCGTTGGTGATGATTTCCCCCTCCCGGAGGGAAGTGTCCCCGGCAGAACAGCTCTGCCAGAGCCCTAGATTGATTCCGCCAAGGTTCCGCCTCGTGGCGGCGGAGTTTCGTCCCATAAGCTTGCCCATGATTTTTTCCAGGGTAAAAGTGATGAAATAGCAGAAGATGGACGCCGGAGGCCCACCAGGGGGCCCAGGAGATAGGGGGCGCGCCCCCTGTCTTCTAGACAGGGTGTGGACCCCCTGGCCTATTTCTTTCGCTCAGAAATTCTTATTAATTCCAAAAAGTTGTTTCGTGGAGTTTTAGGACTTTTGGAGTTGTGCAGAATAGGTTTCCAATGTTTGCTCCTTTTCCAGCCAGAATTCCAGCTGCCGGCTCCCCCTCTTCATGGTTAACCTTGTAAAATAAGAGAGAATAGCCATAAGTATTGAGATATAATGTGTAGTAACAGTCCATAATGCAATAAATATTTATATAAAAGCATGATGCAAAATCTTGATTCGATCTTACAACCTAATTTATTTGATTAATGGATCAACAACCAAACCACCCATTTTATCAAAAAGAAGGAGCATGGTCTTATTCGAATTCAAAGCGCTTCGTAATCTTCAACCAGTTTTGTGCTTCAATATAATTTTCCAGGGATGTATCAGTCCACCTTTCGTTCAGGGTGTCTTGCTCTTCTCTGAGCTGCTACTGCTTCCTCTTCAGGCTCCGAGCTGCAGCAATGAGCTGCCGCTTGAAGCGTCCTTGGCCAAGGTGTTCCTCTGTGACGATGAAGTCTTTGTCACCGAGGCTGGCCTCCTCTTCGGATTCTGGCATGTAGTTGATGTCCTCCTCATCTTCGTTGTCGGCACGTTTGGGACTGTGCTCATGCTACCTCTTGATCTTGCGTTGGTTTTTCCCTTGAAGAGGAAAGGGTGATGCAACAAAGTAGCGTAAGTATTTCCCTCCATTTTGAGAACCAAGGTATCAATCCAATACGAGACGACACACAAGTCACCTAGTACCTGCACAAACAATCAATAACCTTGCAACCAACATGATAAAGGGGTTGTCAATCCCTTCACGGTCACTCGCAAAAGTGAGATCTAATCAAGATAGTAAGGTAAATATTTATGGTATTTTTGATATATAGATTGGAAAGTAAAGATTGAAAAATAGTAAACGAGATGGGTTATAATGGAAAAGAGATGTAATATAATAGAAAGAGACCTGGGGGGCTTAGGTTTCACTTCTCTCAAGATAGCATGTATTACGGTGGGTGGACAAATTATTGTCGAGTAATTGATAGAAAAGTGCATAATTATGAAGACATCTAAGGCAATGATCATGAATATAGGCATCACGTCCATGTCAAGTAGACTAAAACAGTTCTGCATCTACTACTATTACTCCACACATCGACCACTATCCAGCATGCATCTAGAGTATTAAGTTCATAAGAACGGACTAACACATTAAGCAAGATGACATGATGTAGAAGGATAAACTCAAGCAATATGATATAAACCCCATCTTTTTATCCTCGATGGCAAAAATACAATACGTGCCTTGCTGCCCCTACCGTCACTGGGAAAGGACACGGCAAGATTGAACCCAAAGCTAAGCACTTCTCCCATTGCAAGAAAGATCAATCTAGTAGGCCAAACTAAAATGATAATTCAAAGAGACTTGCAAAGATATCAAATCATGCATATAAGAATTCAGAGAAGAACCAAATAATATTCATAGATAATATTGTTCATAAATCCACAATTCATCAGATCTCGGCAAACACACAGCAAAAGAGTATTACATCGAATAGATCTCCAAGAACATCGAGGAGAACTTTGTATTGAGAATCAAAGAGAGAGAAGCAGCCATCTAGCTAATAATATGGACCCAAAGGTCTGTGGTAAACTACTCACGCTTCATCGAAGAGGCAGTGGTGTTGATGTAGAAGTCCTCTGTGATTGATTTCCCCACCAGCAGATAGCCGGAAAAGGCCCCAATATGGGATCTCACGGGTACAGTAGGTTGCGGCGGTGGAAAAGTGGTTTCATGGCTCCCCTGATGTTTCTAGGGTATAAGAGTATATATAGGCGAAATATGTATGTCGGTGGAGCTACGAGGGGCCCACGAGGGTGGGGACACGCCTACCCCCCTGGGCACGCCCTCCTGCCTCGTGGCGTTTCTGAATTCAACTCCAAGTCTTCTGGATTGCTTTCGGTCCAAGAAAGATCATCACAAAGGTTTCATTCCGTTTGGACTCCGTTTGGTATTCCTTTTCTACAAAACTCTAAGATCGGCAAAAAACAGAAACTGGCACTAGGCCTCCGGTTAATAGGTTAGTCCCAAAAATAATATAAAAGAGCATATTAAAGCCAATTAAACATCCAAAATAGATAATATAATAGCATGGGACAATCAAAAATTATAGATACGTTGGAGACGTATCAAGCATCCCTAAGCTTAGTTCCTCCTCGTCCTCGAGTAGGTCAATGATAAAAACAGAACTTTTGATGTGGAATGCTACCTAGCATATTTATCAATGTAATTGTCTTTATTGTGGCATGAATGTTCAAATCCGAAAGATTCAAGACAAAAGTTTAATATTGAAATAAAAATAATAATACTTCAAGCATACTAACAAAGCAATCATGTCTTCTCAAAATAACATGGCCAAAGAAAGCTATCCCTAAGAAATCATATAGTCTGGTAATGCTCTATCTTCATCACACAAACTATTTAATCATGCACAACCCCGATGACAAGACAAGCAATTATTTCATACTTTTGATGTTCTCAAACTTTTTCAATCTTGACGCAATACATGAGCATGAGCCATGGATATAGCACTATAGGTGGAATAGAATGGTGGTTGTGTAGAAGACAAAAAGGACAAGATAGTCTCACATCAACTAGGTGTATCTACGGGCTATGGAGATGCCCATCAATAGATATCAATATGAGTGAGTAGGTATTGCCATGCAACGGATGCAGTAGACCTATAAGTGTATGAAAGCTCAAAAGAAACTAAGTGAAGACCTAGGGCACTTTGAGGAAGCCCATCATTGGAATATACAAGCCAAGTTCTATAATGAAAAATTATCACTGGTATATGAAAGTGACAACATAGGAGACTCTCTATCATGAAGATCATGGTGCTACTTTGAAGCACAAGTGTGGTAAAAGGATACTAGCATTGCCCCTTCTCTCTTTTTCTCTCATTTTTTATATTTGGGCCTTTTCTCTTTTTTTATTTTTTTATTTTTATTTAGTACGGAGTCTCATCGCGACTTGTGGGAGAATCATAGTCTCCATCATCCTTTCCTCACTAGGACAATGCTCTAATAATGAAGATCATCACACTTTTATTTACTTACAACTCAAGAATTACAACTCAATACATAGAACAAAATATGAATCTATGTGACTGCCTCCGGCGATGTAGCGGGATGTGCAATGATTCAAGAGTGACATGTATGTAAAATTATAAATGGTGGCTTTGCCACAAATACGTTGTCAACTACATGATGATGCAAGGCAATATGACCATGATGGAACGTGTCATAATAAACGGAATGGTGGAAAGTTGCATGGCAATATATCTCGGAATGGCTGTGTAAATGCCATAATAGATAGGTATGGTGGCTGTTTTGAGGAAGGTAATGGTGGGTGTATGGTACCGGCGAAAGTTGTGCGGTAGTAGCGAGGCTAGCAATGGTGGAAGGGTGAGAGTGCGTATAATCCATGGACTCAACATTAGTCATAAAGAACTCACATACTTATTGCAAAAATTTATTAGTTATCAAAACGAAGTACTACGCGCATGCTCCTAGGGGGATAGATTGGTAGGAAAAGACCATCGCTCGTCCCCGACCGCCACTGATAAGGAAGACAATCAATAAATAAATCGTGCTACAACTTCATCACGTAACGGTTCACCATACGTGCATGCTACGGGAATCACAAACTTTAACACAAGTATCTCTCAAATTCACAATTACTCTACTAGCATGACTCTAATATCACCATCTTCATATCTCAAAACAATCATAAAGAATCAAACTTCTCATAGTATTCAATGCACTTTATATGAAAGTTTTTATTATACCCATCTTGGATGCCCATCATATTAGGACTATTTTTATAACCAAAGCACATTACCATGCTGTTTTAAAAGACTCTCAAATAATATAAGTGAAGCATGAGAGACCAACAATTTCTATAAAATAAAACCACTGCCGTGCTCTAAAAAGATATAAGCGAAGCACTAGAGCAATATTATCTTGCTCAAAAGATATAAGTGAAGCACATAGAGTATTCTAATAAATTCCGATTCATGCGTGTCTCTCCCAAAAGGTGTGTACAGCAAGGATGATTGTGGTAAACTAAAAAGGAAAGACTCAAATCATACAAGACGCTTCAAGCAAAACACATATCATGTGGTGAATAAAAATATAGCCTCAAGTAAAGTTACTGATAGATGAAGAAGAAAGAGGGGATGCCTTCCGGGGCATCCCCAAGCTTAGGCCTTTGGTTGTCCTTGAATTTTGCCTTGGGCATCCCCAAGCTTAGGCTCTTGCCACTCCTTCTTCCAAAATCCATCAAATCTTTACCCAAAAACTTCACAACACAAATCTTCAACAGAAAATCTCATGAGCTCAGTTAGTATAAGAAAATAAACCACCACTTTAAGGTACTGTAATGAACTCATTCTTTATTTATGGTGTTAAAGCTACTGTATTCCAACGTCTCTATGGTTCATATTGTTGGGGAACGTTGCAGAAAATAAAATTTTTCTATGCTTCACCAAGATCAATCGATGGAGTCATCTAACAACGAGAGAGAGGAGTGCATCTACATACCTTGTAGATCACGAGCGGAAGCGTTCAAGAGAATAGGGTTGAGGGAGTCGTACTCGTCATGATCCAAATCACCGAAGATCCTAGTGCCAAACGGACGGCACCTCCGCGTTCAACACACGTACGGTTGGCAAAGACGTCTCCTCCTTCTTGATCCAGCAAGGGGGAAGGAGAGGTTGATGGAGATCCAGCAGCACAACGGCATGGAGGTGGAAGTAGCGGCGATCTCGGCAGGGCTTCACCAAGCTCAGCGAGAGGGAGAGGTGTTACGGGGTTGAGGGAGGCGCCAGGGACTAGGGTGCGGCTGCCCTCCCTCCCCCCTCTTTATATAGGGGCCCTAGGGGGTGCGCCGGCCCCCTAGAGATCCCATCTCAAGGGGGGCGGTGGCCAAGGGGGGGAACTTGCCCCCCAAGCCAAGTGGGGCGCCCACCACCCCTAGGGTTTCCAACCCTAGGCACAGGGGGAGGCCCAAGGGGGGGAGCACCAGCCCACCAGGGGCTGGTTCCCTTCCCTCTTAAGCCCACGGGGCCCTCCGGGATAGGTGGCCCCACCCGGTGGACCCCCGGGACCCTTTCGGTGGTCCCGGTACAATACCGGTGACCCTCGAAACTTTCCCGGTGGCCGAAACTGGACTTCCTATATACAAATATTCACATCCGGACCATTGCGGAACTCCTCGTGACATCCGGGATCTCATCTGGGACTCCGAACAACTTTCGGGTTACCGCATACTAATATCTCTACAACCCTAGCGTTACCGAACCTTAAGTGTGTAGACCCTACGGTTCGGGAATCATGCAGACATGACCGAGATAGCTCTCTGGCCAATAACCAACAGCGGGATCTGGATACCCATGTTGGCTCCCACATGTTCCACGATGATCTCATCGAATGAACCACGATGTCGAGGATTCAAGTAATCCCGTATACAATTCCCTTTGTCAATCGGTACGTTACTTGCCCAAGATTCGATCGTCGGTATCCCAATACCTCGTTCAATCTTGTTACCGGCAAGTCACTTTACTCGTACCATAATTCATGATCCCGTGACCAAACACTTGGTCACATTGAGCTCATTATGATGATGCATTACCGAGTGGGCCCAGAGATACCTCTTTGTCATACGGAGTGACAAATCCCAGTCTCGATCCGTGTCAACTCAATAGATACTTTCGGGGATACCTGTAGTATACCTTTATAGTCACCCAGTTACATTGTGACGTTTGGTACACCCAAAGAACTCCTACGACATCCGGGAGTTACACGATCTCATGGTCTAAGGAAATGATACTTGACATTGGAAAAGCTCTAGCAAACGAACTACACGATCTTGTGCTATGCTTAGGATTGGGTCTTGTCCATCACATCATTCTCCTAATGATGTGATCCTGTTATCAATGACATCCAATGTCCATAGTCAGGAAACCATGACAATCTGTTGATCAACGAGCTAGTCAACTAGAGTCTCACTAGGGACATGTTGTGGTCTATGTATTCACACATGTATTACGACTTCCGGATAACACAATTATAGCATGAACAATAGACAATTATCATGAACAAGGAAATATAATAATAACCATTTTATTATTGCCTCTAGGGCATATTCCCAATAGTCTCCCACTTGCACTAGAGTCAATAATCTAGTTACATTGTGATGAATCGAACACCCATAGAGTTCTGGTGTTGATCATGTTTTGCTCGTGGAAGAGGTTTAGTCAACGGATCTGCGACATTCAGATCCGCATGCACTTTGCAAATATCTATGTCTCCATCTTGAACATTTTCACGAATGGAGTTGAAGCGACGCTTGATGCGCCTGGTCTTCTTGTGAAACCTGGGCTCCTTGGCAAGGGCAATAGCTCCAGTGTTGTCACAAAAGAGAATGATTGGCCCCGATGCATTGGGTATGACTCCTAGGTCGGTGATGAACTCCTTCATCCAGATTGCTTCATGCGCTGCCTCCGAGGCTGCCATGTACTCCGCTTCACATGTAGATCCCGCCATGACGCTTTGATTGCAACTGCACCAGCTTACTGCCCCTCCATTCAAAATATACACGTATCCGGTTTGTGACTTAGAGTCATCCAGATCTGTGTCGAAGCTAGCATCGATGTAACCCTTTACGACGAGCTCTTCGTCACCTCCATAAACGAGAAACATATCCTTAGTCCTTTTCAGGTACTTCAGGATCTTCTTGACCGCTGTCTAGTGTTCATGCCGGGATTACTTTGGTACCTTCCTACCAAACTTATGGCAAGGTTTACATCAGGTCTGGTACACATCATGGCATACATAATAGATCCTATAGCCGAGGCATTAGGGATGACACTCATCTTTTCTCTATCTTATGCCGTGGTCGGGCATTGAGCCGAGCTCAATTTCACACCTTGTAACATAGGCAAGAACCCCTTCTTGGACTGATCCATATTGAACTTCTTTAATATCTTATCAAGGTATGTGCTTTGTGAAAGACCTATGAGGCGTCTCGATCTATCCCTATAGATCTTGATGCCTAATATGTAAGCAGCTTCTCCAAGGCCCTTCATTGAAAAACACTTATTCAAGTAGGCCTTAATGTTGTCCAATAGTTCTATATCATTTCCCATCAAAAGTATGTCATCTACATATAATATGAGAAATGCTACAGAGCTCCCACTCACTTTCTTGTAAACGCAGGCTTCTCCATAAGTCTGCATAAACCCAAACGCTTTGATCATCTCATCTAAGCGAATGTTCCAACTCCGAGATGCTTGCACCAGCCCATAAATGGATCATTGGAGTTTGCATACCTTGTTAGCATTCTCAGGATCGACAAAATCTTCCGGCTGCATCATATACAGTTCTTCCTTAAGATAGCCTTTAAGGAATGTCGTTTTGACGTCCATTTGCCATATCTCATAATCATAGTATGTGGCAATTGCTAACATGATTCGGACAGACTTTAGCTTCTCTACGGGAGAGAAAGTCTCATCATAGTCAACCCCTTCAACTTGTCGATAACCCTTAGCGACAAGTCGAGCTTTATAGATGGTAACATTACCATCCGCGTTCGTCTTCTTCTTAAAGATCCATTTGTTTTCTATTGCTCGCCGATCATCGGGAAAGTCTGTCAAAGTCCACACTTTGTTTTCATACATGGATCCTATATCGGATTGCATGGCTTCAAGACATTTGTTGGAATCTGGGCCTGCCATTGCTTATTCATAGTTCGAAGGTTCATCGTTGTCTAACAACATGATTTCCAGGACAGGGTTGCCATACCACTCTGGTGTGGAACGTGTCCTTGTGGACCTACGAAGTTCAGTAGTAACTTGATCCGAAGTACCTTGATCATCATCATTAATTTCCTCTCTAGTCGGTGCAGGCACCACAGGAACATCTTCCTGAGCTCCGCTACTTACTGGTTCAAGTGGCAGTACTTCATCAAGTTCCACTTTCCTCCCACTTACTTCTTTCGAGAGAAACTCTTTCTCCAGAAAGGGCCCGTTCTTGGCAACAAAGATCTTGCCTTCGGATCTGAGGTAGAAGGTACACCCAATGGTTTCCTTAGGGTATCCTATGAAGACGTATTTTTCCGACTTGGGTTCGAGCTTTTCAGGTTGAAGTTTCTTGACATAAGTATCGCATCCCCAAACTTTTAGAAACGACAGCTTAGGTTTCTTCCCAAACCATAATTCATACGGTGTCGTCTCAACGAAATTAGACGGTGCCCTATTTAAAGTGAATGTAGCTGTCTCTAGAGCGTATCCCCAAAATGATAGCGGTAATCAGTGAGTGACATCATAGATCGCACCATATCCAATAGAGTGTGATTACGATGTTCGGACACACCGTTATGCTGAGGTGTTCCAGGCGGCGTGAGTTGTGAAACGATTCCACATTTCCTTAAGTGCGTACCAAATTCATGACTTAAATATTCTCCTCCACGATCCGATCATAAGAACTTTATTTTTCAGTCACGTCGATTCTCTACCTCATTCTGAAATTCCTTGAACTTTTCAAAGGTCTCAGACTTGTGTTTCATCAAGTAGACATACCCATATCTACTTAAGTCATCAGTGAGTGTGAGAACATAACGATAGCCACCACGAGCCTCAACGCTCATTGGACCGCACACATCAGTATGTATAATTTCCAATAAGTTGGTTGCTCGCTCCATTGTTCCGGAGAACGGAGTCTTGGTCATTTTGCCCATGAGGCATGGTTCGCACATGTCAAATGATTCGAAATCAAGAGACTCCAAAAGTCCATCTATATGGAGCTTCTTCATTCGTTTGACACCAATGTGACCAAGGAGGCAGTGCCACAGATATGTGGGACTATCATTATCAATCTTACATTTTTTGGTATTCACACTATGAATATGTGTAACATCACGTTCGAGATTCATTAAGAATAAACCATTGACCAGCGGGGCATGACCATAAAACATATCTCTCATATAAATAGAACAACCATTATTCTCGAATTTAAATGAGTAGCCATCTCGTATTAAACGAGATCCAGATACAATGTTCATGCTCAAAGCTGGCACTAAATAACAATTATTGAGGTTTAAAACTAATCACGTAGGTAAATGTAGAGGTAACGTGCCGACGGCGATCACATCGACCTTGGAACCATTCCCGACGCGAATCGTCACCTCGTCCTTCACCAGTCTCTATTTATTCCACAGCTCCTGTTTTGAGTTACAAATACGAGCAACCACACTGGTATCAGATACCCAGGAGCTACTACGAGTACTGGTAAGGTACACACACTACAAAAAAAAGACACTTCCGTGGTGATACGTGTTTGTCGCAGTAGGTCACGTTTTTTGTCATGCATGTACATCCATGACGATTTTATGACATAATCAAGATAGTCATACCTGTGCTGTCATAGAAGTATTCCATGACATTACCAAAATTATCATCACGGAAGTGTCCACTTCCATGACGATAAATCGCGCGTCAAAGAAGTGCTTTCGTCAAGGGTGACCGACACGTGGCATCCATCGTAACGGACCGCCGTTAAGCTATCGGGTCGGGTTTTGGATCCGATAACCCGTTAACAGCCCCGACCAATGGGGATTTTCCATGTGTAAAATCATCATTGGCTGGAGGAAACACGTGTCGGCTCACCGTTGGGACAGATGTCATACGCTCATTGGACCCAAGGCGCCTATGATACGGTGACATGTGGCATGGCCCAACAGAGGCCCATTCATGTGAAAAGGCCGGCCCGTTTGACTTGGTCAAAAGGTGGCGGGTCGGCCCACGGAAAGCCTGTTAACGGCTTGTTCGCATATAGCCCATTTACATCCCGCTAACCCAGGGCCCGTTACGCCCTATCCGAATTAGGCCCAGTAGCGTCATCTGGGCCGTCCAATATGATTCAGCCCATTTTAACTTCTGGCCCATGTGTGGCCCATGACTTCTTTCGGCCCATATGAGGACCTTTGTAACTCTTGGCCCATTAACGGCCCGTGGTGAAACTGGCCCGTAATGAACAGTGTATCACTTTATACCCATTAACGGCCTGTTATTCCATTGGGCCGTTTCTAGCCCAAGTTATCTTTTGGCCTTCTCAATGCCCATTTATTCTTGGGCTCACTTGCAGCATTCGGTTACACATGGCCCGTTACTTCAATTTTCTGCTTGTGGGCCAAATTCAGCCCGTCGTTACAGTCGGCCCGTTTGCGGACCGTTAATACGTTGGGCCGTTTTCATGTCAAAAAAACCCCGTTGGGCTGTTTTCATAGAGTTATCAAATACAGCCTATTAACGGCCCGTTACGGTCCATGAATAGTACGACCCATCATTGGCGAAATGATGATACGCCCCGTAGAAGGCCCATGGATCCTACGGCCCGTATGAGGCCCATGTATAGTATGGCCCATAGAAGGCCCATGGATCGTACGGCCCGTAGAAGGACCATGGACCCTACGGCCCCTAGAAGGCCCATTGATCCCTAAGGCCCGTATAGAAGGCCGATGGATCCTACGGCCCGTATAGAAGGCCGATGGTCCTAAGGCCGAACGAAGGCCCATGGATCATACGGCCTGCAGGAGGCCCATGGTTACAACAGTCTGTGTGTTGCCATGATTATTTTGGCCTAGCTACCAAAAATAGGCTATTGTGGCCACTAGAAAAACACAGAAAAAGAACTGCAGTGACTACAAGCAAACAACTAAACAAGACAATAAGGAAATAAATAAGCAAGCAATTAAGGCTAGCCTATTACCGCTATTACACATATTACATCCACTAGGCATCAAAGTTCTCCACCAGTGCAAATATAGGGAACAAAGCAGCATATTACATACACTGGCCGTCAAAATTGGCCACCAGTACAAATAAACGCGGCAGCAAAACAAGAGCATAACTGAAATAACTTCAGAAGAGCTCAAGAAACGTTATCCTGGGTATCCACCATGCTGACAATAAGCTTAGCAAGCTGATTAGCTTTGTCCTATTTGGCGCTAAAATCCTCCAACGCTTGCTGTTGCACCAGAAAGTATGCATATGAATGCTCCAGGGACTTCCGTAGTCCTTCCTCTTCTTGTCGCAGCACAGCTAATCGATGTCTTTCAGCTTGTAGTTGAGACTCAAGAAAACGAACTGATTTAGACAGTGAGTTTGAATAGCTTGTGCAAGCGGTAGTGGCCAGTAACTCGAACACTAAACCAAGACAGGACTTTGGGGTTGTCTCGCTGTCTTCAAGATAGTATTCCTTAGCTGTTTTATCAGCTTTGTTGGAGACCAACAAGGATGTGTCACTATCCTAAACCTTATCTGCATTACTTCCTTTACCATTGCTTAATAAGGCACTCTTCCCCAATATTCTGTCAGCATTCTAAAAGAAGAAACAAGCAAACACATAACAAGTTTAGCATGTACTAGTATATGAAATCATTTCGGTGAACCAGTTCATTAGTAAGGTGGACAGGATTAAACTACCAAGTCTTCTATTGCCAAGTACTAGTACATAATAAAAGCATCAAACAAACATATATCTATGTCCTATGGTCACTGCATTGTCTTGCCAAATCAAAATAGAGACACAGTTCAAATCATATCAGTTCAAGACAAAGCAGAAGTGAAAGAATATACAAAGCGTGGGAAACTACATGGCACAACAAGATTTCAGATGGGTACCACGGGTCTACATGTACAACAACACTATTGGCTCTGTTGTGATGCTAGTAATGTGCATGATATGAAAGTCAACTGTATACACAATTGAAATTGAAATCAAAAGAGCTATTGATAAGAGCAAACTTGTTAAAGAAACATGCGTGAACATACCTGCTATTCCATTGGAGTTTCGATTGGATCCTTCAATTTAAAAATAAGTTTGTATCAGTACATACAGTGATACAAGAGCAAAGCAATCATAGTTAAAAAAGGCGCGCCTAAGCGAGCGCTTAAGCACGCCTAGTCTCTAGCGTTGGCAAAACACATTGCGCATAACTACGCTTAATCTGTGCATAACTGCACATAAGCATGCACTTTGGTTAGTAAAGTGCAAGGCGGTGGCAAAACGCACAATTAACGCCTAGCGCTTTTTTGAACTATGATAGCAATGGAATCTTAAATTAGAACAGTTGTTCTTCAGGTTTAGGCACTTGTTCTACATGAACAGAGTACAATAAGACGCAAGAATATAATACTTAAAAATAGAAAATGAGCTCATAGACCTTACCACATTCTTGGTTCGGGACCAGTACAGAACAAGGCGTTCCCAGTCATCGTCCAGTAAATGTGTCTCAGGAGAACGTAAGGGAATTTGATGAGTTTCTTTGCCGGTGAAGTACGTTTTCTTCAGGTAATTATGATACTGCCACCAAGCATTCTTGAAGATAGCAGAGGTATTAGCACAGGTTACCTCATCCTGAGTTTCCAAATCGGTGCTTCTCTATAGAGAAAAATGGGAAATTTTGCTGTATTATAACCATCATGGAGGTTGGATGTATGGGACGAAGCAAAGTAATTGCCATGAATAACATTACTTACACATAACTCCTGGACAAACACCTGCAACTAGCATTTTCCTTCATCTTCAGTATAATATTTCCAAGATGGGAAGATATGCACATACGATTTAACAACATCAAATGCGATAGATGCTAAACTACGACTGGCTGGTTGTGCTTCCTCCACAGGAATAGGTATACTAACTGGTGGAGTTGGGGTTCCCCGAGATAGTACTGCCCCTTAGGGCACTGGAGCTGCCTTACTAACTGCTCTTGTTTGGGAGCTGTGTGGTGGAGATGGTGTTGTGTCAACAAGAACTAGGTTACTATCGGCTGGGGTTGGGGTTAGATTGGGTGAAGCTGGTTCTCTGTCCATCGCAGTAGGGGTACAATCTGCGAGAGTTTGGGTGATGTGTGGTAGGGCTGGTTCTTGTGCATGTACAACCGGGGTGCTATCTCCACCAAGAGGTAGCACTGTTTTATTTGAAGACCGTGTTTTTATTCTGCTAGATACTGGCATCACCCGCTCCAATTCAAATGGCTGATAAATAGGAAACATAGTTGAATGTACAGACATTGTATGAGAGACAGATGCAATAGATAGTTTAGAAAAAAGAGGGCATGAAAGAGTTGACATGTATATTGTTTAACTAAAATGGATAGCATGACATAATTTCACATATATGATGTCTATCTAAACTGGATAGCATAGCATAACATAATTCAAAGATATGATGAATAACTAAACAGGATCGCATGACATAATTCACCTACATGTTATCTAAGTAATTAGGATCGCATCATTTAATTCACATATGTGATTTATATGCTAAACAGAGGGCATTCAATATGATGTCTGAACTAAGAACATGGTGTTGAATATTATGTATATGATGTCAAGTTAGAGCATACATCTCAGTAGGGGAATTGGACTGGTCATCTGTCTCTAAATCCATCTCTGAGGAGCTATCGGGACCCAACAAGAGATCTTCTTCGACAGGTAGCACTGTCTGCTCTGAAGGCCTTGTTTTCACTCCAGATTTTTCCATCTCCCACCCAAATGGCTGATTCACAGGAAGAGTAGTTTAATGTACAAACATTGTTGACAAATGGAAATGTAATGAAGAAAAGGATGGGCAAGATATCATGCAAATATATGATGCCTGGTTAAACAGGATGGCATTGCACATTTCACATATATTATGGCTAGCTAAAAGACATGAGACTGCATAATTCCCATATATGATATAAAAACTAAACAGGTGGCATTAATAACATGTCTAAACTAAGAAGATGACATATATGATGTCAAAAGTAGGCACTGCAAGGCAACATATGCATGATATGACTAACATCATCATGCCAAGGTAGAGCAAACACCTTGGGGGGTAAATAGGAGTGGTCAGCGGCGTCTGAATCCGCCTCAGAACAGATATCTTCCTCTGGATTACAATCTGGAGAGGGGTGGGGAGGGTTTGCCATTGAACCCACCATGGAGCGATGTCTGCATGACATTGTATTGCCGCGCAAAACTCTTCTCTGTTTCTCTACATGTTCAGCATGACTGTGTACAATATCTGACATGCATACGAAAAAATATGGTGAGATTATGTAAGGAGAGCATGCAGAAATTTAGAGTGATGGCAACAACCAGTGGATGGATCCAAAAATAATGATAGCAGGCTGATGATTGCTTTAAATTAATAAAAATACAGATGATGATTGCTTTACTATTTGTTTCCCACCCAAGATGAACAACATAGGCATACCCTAGGTGAACTAGATATTAGACAGACATACTATTCATTGCTGCCTTGATATGTGCCCCACAACTAATTTAGAACTCAAGTTTGAACATTAATTTGGACCTGAGTTGGGAGTCCAAGAGCTGAGCAGGATGATAAAGTAGCAAGTAAGTTTAAGCAATGCATAAGACAAGCAGAAACAAAAGAGTGCGACCTCTTTTGTGGACCCGTGTACTCCTCAGGTTCATCTGCTGAGTCGATGATGGTGATGCCATTGGGGTGGGTGCCAGCGGCAGGGAAGGAGATCTGAGGCGGCGAAAGATGGTCAGGAGTCGTGATGTCTGGTTTGGTGGATGCTTCTGTCAATGGAGCAGCTCAGGCGAGGTGGACGACGTCGCGGCAGGAGCAGGACAAACCACACAAAGTTCCCTTCGACACGTATCTGTAACTAAAGTAATTCTGTAAGGGCTCATTTGGCTTGCATGATTCTTAAAACGCAGGGATAGGAAAAACACCAGAATAGGATAGGAAAATGCACATGGTAAACAGAGCATTTGTAAACACAGGATTTCTGTCAACTTGGTGTTTGGTTTACAGGAATTGGAAGAGCAGAGGAATGCAAAGAAACATGGCCAAAATAAAGAGAAACCATATGAAAGCATGTACAGTTAGAATGGTATTCTGGCACAAATGCACTTGGTCTTGTTTTCATGCATAGGATTTTGAAAAGTAGGTCTAGGTGGATGTTTTGCTTCATTCCTTTCAACAAAATGCATGAATAATTGAATAGTAGAGTGCCATTGGAAAATTCCCTATTGCTATGTTTTTTCGTTGAACCAAAATAGCCCTAATGGATCAACGTGAATGTATAGTAATAAGTGATGCAACAAGTGTACAACCTCTTTGCCGTAGCCGTGTCGACCTCAGCATCATTGGGTTGGTCGCTGAAGCAGTTGAGGCAGAGGTGGTTGTCGGAGGTGTGGAGGAAGATCTGAGGAATCTATAGATGGTGTCCTGGGCACTGCTTTGTTGTGATGGATCGTTCTGTTGTTGGAGCAGCTCCGGTGAGCCGTAAGACGTCAAGGCTGAAGCAGCACAAGACAGACATCGTCACTCAAGTGAGATTCTAATAGAATCTCCAATAAATGATGTAAAATGGATGTAAAATTAACATCACCAAAAAACCACCTGACTACAACAGATGAGGTAAAAACTATTGACTCTGAACTTAACTGTCGAAACTGAAATTTACTGTGGAATCTGAATGCTACTGTCGAAACTGAACGCAATGGTAGCAGAGAGGCACTTGACATGTAGTTTAGGGAGGGCCTGCAGTTCATCTTCAACCTGCACCGCCCTGAGCCACCAGCCACCACCGGCCAAACCGCTGGCCCCAGCGCCGCCTCACCGCCGCGAAACAACTCGCCACCGCCGCCCCGGCCAGCACTCTACGTCCCCCGCCCCCACCCTGAACCCTAAGATAGATAGTGGGATACCTCTCCAGCGAGCCCCCGTCCGGCTACGGGTGGTTCTTCCTTCACTCCGGCGAGCCCCCCCCCCCCCCCAACCCCTGAAAATCAACTGACCCAAAGGTCAATTCAGTCGACTGAAGTGTGGCTTAATCGGATCAGAGCAGCAGCACGAGCGAGGGGGAGAGCAGCAGCAGCAGCTGGGCAAGCGAGCGAGCGAGCGAGAGCTGGAGTAGCAGCAGCAGATCCGGCTGGTTTAGACGCCGCCGCCAAAGGGGCCTCACACTGGGGGAGATCCGCCGTGGAGATGTTGCTCACGGCGTCGGCTTCAAGGTTGCCGTTCCATGGGGGTGCGGGATGGAGCACCGTCGGCGCCGGGAGGTCGAGTTAATGAGAAGGTGCGATGCTATGAGTGTACAACCTATTTGGTGGCGCCGAGTAGGCCTCGGCTTCGTCCGAGGAGTCGGTGAGGATGTTGCAGTTCCGGTGTAGCAGGTTAAGGCGGCGCTGTGGGGATGGAGCAACCGCAATAGACGAGGCGATCGTCGAAGCAGCTCCTTGGAGGTGGAGGACGGGGCGGCTGAACCGGCTGGATGGCGAGATGGACGACGGATCCTCATCCAGGGAGGTGGACGAGGGACGTCGAGCTGTTGCGGTGGACGACGTCGTCGAGGAAGAGGCTCCAGCTGGGCAATGGTGATGTGGCGGACGGAGGAGGGTGGGGTTTCGCGGCTGGAGCGGAGAGGTTATGGCGACCTGGGATTTCGAATGGTGAAAAGGGGGCGATGGGAGGGGGTGAAGCATGACTTAGGGACGCGCTTGTCCAAAATGTAGGGTGTGTTACAAAAGTACCCCCCCCCCCACCAATTTGCTTACGTGGCAATGAGTTAATGAGGAGAGATGTAGTACTAGTAACTTAGCTAGTTACTGTAACATCACATGTCCCAATGCAATATGAGTCTATAATCTAATAAATGAAGTTTTGCATGTTACCACACTTATGTTACTACCCACTATTGAGGTAGTAACATAGTCTAGGGATATGTGTATGTTACTAGTGTATGTTACTCTCCATTCTGGCTAGTCTTATCTAATTATCTCCATTTTCTTGCATGACACGTGCACCTTGATGCTAGATGTCTCGCGTGTTGGTAAAAGGATGAACAAAGCTCACGTAAAAGAAAAGAGTTGAAGAGCATAGATTCCCGACGACCGAGGAGGAGCAAGGAACCTCGCGGTGGAGCGTCTGCAAGGAACCTTGCGCGTTCTCCCCTGTTTTTTGCCGCCTGCCCACCTATAAACAACTAAAAGAACATGAAATTTTCGCTAACCACTAGAAACTGTACATCACGATGCTAAGTTGAAGATGTTTTATACTCCCTCCGTTCCCAAATATAAGTCTTTTTAGATATTTCAATAAGGGAATACATACGAAACAAAATGAGTGAATCTGCACTCTAAAATATGTACACAAGCCAACGCACTAACTCCATCCGATCCAACTCAAGCACATACTCGCACAACATGGAGCACACAACGCACGTACACAATACATGCATGCACACACGCTCGGCCGCAGAATGCACGTGAATAACACATGCATGCGCACACACTCGGCTGCATGGAGGCGTGCGCCATCCGCGGCGACGTCCGGTTCGTCGTGCTACGGCGAAGCTCGCACGCAACGGTGCATACGCATCTCTTGTAGCACCTCTTTGCCGTCGTTGCTCAACTACTAGTCGAAGACGAAGACGACCACAGCCTCGGCCTTAGAGCAGTGGTGATTCTACTAGTAGGGCTTCAATAGGCTTAAGCCTACCCTCAAAAGATCATATTTCAGCTAAATATTCTACTTGACAAATATACTGAGGTGTTTTACAACCAACAATTGCAATGCTTTGCTAATAAAGCTTAGGGACTTCATGCTTTGAGCCTACCTTTCATTTTGGTGCTAGATTCACCACTGCCGCTTAGAGCTAGCACCGATGGAAAAACACGCATGCTGCACGCACACGAGCACATACGGAGTGCCCACGACGTGGTGGTGGTGCGTCCCCAGTCACCTCTACTCCTTCTATGCACGTTGTGTATCAAGGCGGCTGCATGCTAATGATGATGTGGGTGAGATCTTCTAGGACTCAGATGATGACGAGGAAAATTATGAGACACAAGGTGACGTACACCGTCAAGGTCCACGGTCAAGGGGGTGCTAGTAAGTTCTTAGATGTGCTTAGAGCAAGTATAATAGAGCTGAGTCAACGGGCTATAAGGAATAAACTAGTATATTTCTGCTTAGTTGGAGGAAAGAGAAGAGGAGAGAGAAGGTAAGTGGGCTCTTCGTGAAGAGCCAGCTCTAGCACGTTCTCCTAGGCACTTTGTACATGTTGACTATAGTATTAATGCTCTTTAGATGAGGTGCTAAGATGGGCTGTAGGCTTGTAGCCAGCAGCTGGCTATACTATTAGTGCTCTTTAGATGAGGTGCTAAGTGCATTAAATGGCTTAGTAACTCAAGTGTTCAATGCATAGGTGCTTAGTTTATTGGTGCCACATCATATTTTATGCCTACGTGACAGGCTTAGCAGCTATACATGGTGGAGCACTGGGAGAGGCCAAGGCTGGTCATAGTGGGGAGTAACTTGTACTGTAACAAATTACTATGTTACTTTAAACATCTCTATAAACCGGAAAGGAGGGAATAGTAACATAGACTAGTGTCATATGCAGAGTATGGGAGCACATGATATTTCCCCGTCCGGACCGATCCCAAGTTGGCTTCTCACCTTCTTGTCCCAACAAAAACCCATCCCCCCTCCCGCGCGTGCTTCCCGCCTAGCGCCAGCTGAGCCCGCCGCTCCACATTGATGGCAAGTCAGGGCGACGCGACCTCTCACTGCTTCCGCCATTGAAGCGGCACACCGACCGAGGGCACCGCCAGCTGCACGCCCGACATTTCAAACTACATAGTGGATAGTAACTTTTAGAGCAAGTACTATAATTAGATGACATAAGCAGGCTATAAGGATTTAAATATAGTATTTGTGATTAGTTGAAGGAGAGAGAAGAGGAGAGAGAAGAGAAGAGGATTGTAAACGTGTAGCCGGTTGTACTCCAACATACTCTACTTTGTGAGACAAAAGGTGGGGCCATTATTAATGATATTGTATTTATACTAAAGGGACTAACGGATGCCTTAATTACTCTGTTTTGTTTTGAGACAAACCTTGGTGGGGCTATTATTGACTCTTTTTTTTAGCTATTATTGACTTGGACGTGGGGTTTGGGGGCCAAAGGCCTACTATTATACTCCGACCTGACATGCTCTACCCTAGCCACCGCTGTATCATATGGTTTCGCACCGTTCCCGATCTTAGCGCCGCCACACAATTCTTCTCCAGCCCTCCTTCCGGCGTGCACCGCGAGAAGGGACAACAGTCCTCCGAACCCCGCCTTTTGTGATCCTGTACGGGAGAGGGGCGATCAGGTTTTTGGGGAGCATGCTCCTATGACTACTGCCAGCGACGACTTCCTCAATGACAGCCTTCTTCCCCGACCTCGGTAACCTCTTCATCAACGACGTGAGTGACAACATCAACCACATCGGTTCTGCTCCTGCTGTACAGTATGTGATTATGTCCTCCTGGTTTAGTCCGCATCATTACTTTGATGTTTACAATTGTCGTCATGATCTATTTACTGCTGATTCAGATTAAATCTCATACTAAATTGCTCATATATTCAACAATCCAATCCAAAAACCTGATCACAGGCAATTTACTCCGAGTGGTTTTGCTGCGCTTTTGAAGCCGCCTACTTTTAAAGGGGTGCAATATAAAAGGTGGCTCACAAGAGCAGTATATTGGTTTCAGATCATGTACTACTATGACGCCACTAAGGGTAAGCCTGAGGGTGATCTTAATCCTACACAGCAGGAAGCTTTTCAGAACATGGATACCCTCTTCAAAGCCACCCTGCTGAGTGTTCGTGACGATACCATTGTGGATTCGTATATGTTGTTTAATAGCAGCAAAGACATGTGGGCTACACTCGAAGCCACGTTTGGGCCCTCGGGCGCTGGCAACTAGTTGTACGTCATGGAGAAATTCTGCGACTACAAAATGACTGATGAGCGCTCTGTTGTTTAGCAGACTCATGAGATACAGTCACTCTCTAAGGAACTTGAGTACTTTAAGTGTGTGTTGCCGGACAAATTTGTTGCTGGGACCATCATTGACAAGCTTCCACCTTCGTGGAGTGATTTTGCTACTTCTCTGAAAAACAAGAGACATGAGTTTTCTGTTTTCGATCTCATTAGCACTCTTGATTTTGAGGAGAAGGCGAGAGCAAAAGACACACGTGCTCGGGTTGCCGAGGGAGCTTCTAGTGCCCACATGGTACACGAGAAGAACTTCCAGCCCAGCCAGCCCCAAAACAACAAGAACAAATCTTAGGGGAAAGGCAAGTTTGATGCAAAGAACAAGCCGTCACATTTTGGTAGCACCGCACAAAATTTATATGGCTGCATCTACCTGCTGTCAGCTAACCTCATGGTGCTCCAGGTATTCCTACATTCGTAACTAGGTACAATGACCACCGTAAGATGAAATTAGCTTATTCGTACATTGACTTGTTGAATGCAGTGCGAAACGATCCTGTCATGTGTGGAGGAGCAAACAAGCAGTGCAGCCGAAGGTGGAAATCAACCAAGGACTTATAAAATTATATGTAATCTTCCTCAGGCAGGTCAGTATCCCCTTCGTCCAGATGATCGTGTTTTGTCATGCCGAGCTATTGATATGTGCTACTATTTTGCAACACCGTTTAAGTATAGCTACTGTTTTCCTATCTTTTCAGATTCAGGACAATGAATATGATATCAGGGGAACTACACAATATGGACCCATGTTGAGTCATCTCTATTGCCTCATGTGTTTGCTGCAAATGTGTCAGCATCAATTGCAAGATGAGGCAGCTAGCTAGCTGTGGAGTTGCCAACATGCTCAAAGTGCTCGCAACATTGAGAAGAAACAAGCATGCCCAGGAAATTAATGCGTGCGCAGGGAGGCCCTTTGCTGAGAGAAGCATCGACCGATTTTCTTTATTCCACACCTTCTCACAGTTTTGTATATTGGTTATAGTATGGTGAATCATTGAGATGCATAGACATGCTGAACTTTTGTTCTTCTGAATGTTAGTTTAATGTGAGTGTCTGCATCCAGTACCGCATCCTCTAATTTGGTGGATGCACACAGAGAAAATAAATCTCCTTAATTTACTCCATAACCACCCTATTAAATAGGCCTAGTAACAAACCAGGCGCATGCAGTGGCCGGCGGGCACATGCATCCTGCATGCATGGCCAGTCATGCAGCAACGCAAAAGAAGAGAGCGGTTCTTGGGAAAAAGCGAGTAGTTAGTGCAACGGGCCTTATAAACACGAACAGCTCGCTCTCCCACTTCCGTCTCCCCACCCAATTCCCCCCACTCCCCAATCTTCCTCACTCGTCCAGAAAACCCCGCTCACCTTCTTCCTCACTCGTACAGAAAACGCCTGCTCCTCTTCTTCCACTCCTACAGAAATCCCCAGCCCTCCTTCTTCCCCACTCGCACTGCCACTAGGCTCGTCTCTGGCTACTCTGCTCAAACCCGTGAGCTCGGTGCGACGCCCACAAGGAAAATGGAGTCGGCTGGCCCCAGCGCCAAGAAGATGAGGCTCCCGCCAGCGGCGACGCCGGTTGTAGATCCCGCACCCGGTAGCGCGGGGAGAAGCGGCGAGCCCCCCCCCCACCCGGATCTGAGGAACCGGTAGAATCTCCGGTGGACCGCATCAGCGATCTCCCGGACGTCATCCTTGAGGAGATCATCTCGCTTCTCCCCACCAAGGATTGCTGCCGCACACAAGTCCTCTCAACTCGGTGGCGCCCTCTATGGCGCACCGCGCCCCTCAATCTCGACTGTCGTCAGATATCTGTCCTTCCTGAATTTGATCTCATCAGAGCCATCGTCTCTTCTCACCAGCAGGGCCCCGTTCAATGCCTCTGCATCCCGACAAGCTACCTGCTGTCCATACCCGGCAAGGTGGACGCTTGGCTGACATCCCCTGAATTCGGAAAACTCCAGCAGTTTGAGTTCTACCATTACCACGAAAGTTTCATACCACGAACATACCAAGAATTCGTGCCCACACCACCGTTGTCCATCTCGCGGTTTTCCTCCTCTCTCCACACCGCCACCTTCGCCCGGTGCCATCTACCAGACGATCTGGTACAAATGCTTCGACTCCCACTGCTAAAAAAACTTTCGCTTGTGGTGGTTTATCTGTCGGAGGCCTCACTGCACAGCATCATCCACTCCAGTTGCCCTGCCCTGGAGCGCTTGCTGATTGTTTTGGGAATAGAAATCGGTATCAGTTGTCTCCAAATAAAGTCGCCTCACCTTAAAAGCATTGGAATTTGTTTTGAAGGACAACAGCTCATCATCGAAGATGCCCCTTCACTTGAAAGGTTGCTCCTTGATAATTGTTATACACCTTCAGAAATAACTATCGTCTCTGCGCCCAAACTGGAGACCTTGGGTGTAATTCGTGACCCGTTTAATAATCACAAGGAGTTGGTGTTTGGCTCCTCACCTTTTCAGGTACCGTATATTATCATCTACACATTTGTAATCATATGCTGCATTTTTCATTTGTGCGCATAAGTTTTATATCATCTTGGAGTACACTTTGGGTACTAATATTATGTTATATGCTCAATGAAGAGTTCGTCCATTGATAGCCTATCAATGCTGCTGGATTCTGTCAAGATCATATATATCAGAATGTATAGTTTTGATCTGGACATAATTATTGGCTTGCTGCGATGCTTTCGATCTCTGGAGAATTTATACATAGAGGTGATGATTTCATGCACATTGAAAGCCCGTATATATTGTACTAGAATTAACTGTTCAGCTGTCGTTCTTTCGACATACTCTTTTTTCAGACCTTAACTGTTTTCAATCTTCATGTCTACTTAGGCAGAACCACATGGAGAAAAACATATAACCAATCGTTGGCGTAATAAGCACAAGGATTTTCTCAGTTCTCATGACATTCGTTTGAGGACAATAACGATGGGACGATATGCATCCAACCAGGCAAACAGAAGCTTTGTCACATTCTTCCTGTTGAATGCGAGGTTACTATTGTCCATGAGGCTTAATTTTTACAGCAAGAGATTTCTCACGGACGAACATGTTGAACAGCAAAAAAAGAAGTTTCAGGTGGACAAATGGGCTTCTAAACGTGCTCGGCTTCTATTTACAACAAGTTGTAGACATCCTAAAATAATTTTTTTGCACAGGATGTTGATTTTATGGATCAGACCGATCCATTTGTTTGTGACTGCAAAAAAGAGTGGTTGGGTTAGATGTTACTGTCATGTTCAATCTGGGTTTTGTCTAAAAATTTGATGAACAATTAATCCTTGGGCTTTTTGTACCATTTGTATGCTTGACTTGCATGTTGTTGCCCTCGTACTCCCCTCCACCTGCCACTACACTGCCGCATCTTCCATGGCTGCTGTTCGTTCCCGTCCGAGGCCTTGCCGTCGTTCTCCGCCTTGGTTAGCTCGCTGTGCTCGCCGCCGTCTGGTGTTGTCAACATGGTCAACAACCAAGAGGAATCAGGAGATGACTGTACGTGGAGAGGCTGACAGTAGGGACCCACCAGGGTCATTGCATTTCGCAAGCAGGTGCCTCGTTATTACAAGCCAAAACAATACTTCCTCCTAATTGTTTGACAACTAGGTTCCACGCCATTGTCAATGTAGTCAATAAACGAGAAAATTACACAACGAGCGGATAACACCAGGGACCCAGCAGCTCGCCCAGTTGTTTTTCAGTTTCAGAGATGGAGCTCAACTGCGCGCTGTGCGGGGGCTGTGGCCCGTCTAGCCCACGCTTACGCTTTTATTAAGCACATGACGAGCCCAGTTGATATTTTTTCTTTCTGAAATTGGCTAGCCCAGTTCTTTTTTTTGGAGAATACCAAAACCGAGGCCTACTTGCTTTTCTCAGCCCTGCTGGGCTGCAAATCTTTCAAGACGAGGAGGGATAAGAAATGGGCTTCCCTAGAAAACGGGCTATAAGTTGTAAGAAATGGGCTGTAAATTTTTAAACCAAAGCCAACCGGCAATTGCATTAAAATATCATTTTTTTCAGGATTTCTCTACTCTCTACTCTTATAAAAACCAAAGCCAACTGCCAATTACATTAAAATATCATCTTTTCACCCACAAGATAAACTACTCATACAAATGCATCTTCATGTTCCGTGCAACGAACGGGCATCTTGCTAGTTAAGATTCTAAATTTCATTCATTTTTTTGCGGAGAATTGTTTTTTGAATTTTATATTGATATATTTTTTGAAAATTATTTTTAACGTGACTCGAAATTTCGCGATTAAAAGAGTTCGGACCCCACCGAAATATGCAAAATTTCGTTGAATTTTTTAGCAGTGCCCAGAATATATGGTCTGTAATGCTAATAAAAAGAATATGGGCTTCAAATATCCTTAAGAATTAGCAAATGGGCTGTAAATTATTGAAAATAATGGCTAATGGGTTGTATGCTGTTTTCCACAGATTTGGAGGCTGACTTCTGGGCCTACTAGGTTGACGATGACGTTGTCCTAATTTTTTTTGACGCGTACGCAAGGCTTTGTCAACTTAGTCAACACACAGCAGTGACTGTTGGATGTCCATCCAACGGCCGCCGTGCTTCTTCAATCTCTGATCTTCCTGCTCCAGCCGCCCAAACCAGCGCCGGCGGGACTGCCTGCTCCCTCCTCCCGTGGCTGGCTGTGCTGCCGCCAAGCCATCCATCTAACCACCCACACATCCTGTTATTTTTCGGCGATGTCAGCCTCACCCCGCAGCCGACCAGTCAGCGCTCTTTCTCCCCTCAGCGTGGGCATCCGCTGCAGTGGCTTCGCCGGCTCTGGGTGGTTCTCTTCCTGGGCCCCGCCCTTGTCCATCGCGTTTGTGCTCTCGGCGCGGCGAGGTCAACATGGTCAACAAACAACAGCCATCGGAAGAGGCTGACAGTAGGGGCCCACACAGGAAAATGCCTCCTTATTACGCGCAAAATAATGATTCCTCCACCTGATAGCTGGGACCCACCGGAAGGGTCTCTGTATTTCGCGAAAAAAACGTTCCCCCCGCTGTCAGCTCGGACCCACCGGAAATGCCTCCTTATTACGCACAAAAAATGAATACTCCCCCTGCTAGCTGGGACTCACCTTGGTGGGAGGCTGACTTGTGGGCCTACTAAGTTTACGGGGACGGAGGGCTTTGTCAACTTAGTCAATATGAACGACTCTAGCTCCAGTGACCGTACGATGTCCATCCAACGGCCGTAGTGCTTCTTCAACCTCTGGTCTTCGTGCTCCAGCCGCCCAAAGCAGCGCCGGTCGTGCCGCGTGCTCCTGCCTCCCGTGGCCGGCTGTGATGCCGCGGAGGCCTCACCGCCCCCTACTACTCCCACCGCTGGCCAGGCCATCCCTCTACTCACCCACACCTCCGGTTATTCTGCGGCGACGGCAGCTTCACCCTCGTACTCCTCTTCGCATGGGCATCCACTGCTGCGTCTTCCCCGGCTCCGCGTCATCCCCTTCCTAGGCCTCACCGTCGTCCACCGCCGTGGTGCTCTCGGCGCGGCGTGGTTAATGTGGTCAACGACCGACTTCCATCGGAAGAGTGCTGTGCATGGAGAGGCTGACAGCTGGGTCCACGGCCGCCGCAAGGAAGTGCCTCCTTATTACGCGCAAAATAATTATTCCTCCACCTGACAAAGGGGACCCACCGGACAGGCCACCGTATTTCGTGAAAAAAACATTTTCCCCTGACTGCTGGGACCCACCAACTACATCTTCGCACGCAAGGAAGTGCGTCCGGGCAAAAAAACGATTCGCCCCCCTGACTGCTGGGACCCACCAGCTACATCTTCGCACGCAAGGAAGTGCGTCTAGGAGAAAATAAATAAAACAAAATGATTCGCCCCCCAACTGCTGGGACCCACCAGCTACATCTTCGCAGGCAAGGAAGTGCCTGACAGTCGGGACCCACCTGGTCGAAGCGTACGTAGCGTTGTCATTCTAGTTTCGAACGTGTACGTACATACTAGTCGTTGTAGAGGCGCGCACATGTCATAGTAGAGGCGCGCACGTGTCGTAGTAGAGGCGCGCACGTAGCATGTACACGTACGTACAGCGGCGAGGGTGCAAGAAAGAAAATATGGCCATGTACGTACATACGGGCAGGGTCTCGAACGCCTACTCGCGCATACGTACATGGCTAGGTCGGAACAGAGAAACAGAGTCGTCGTCGTGCTCATGGGGAGGCAACGGAATGCGTCGTGTTCTTGGGGAGGCAACGGAATGCGTCGTCTTTATCGGGAGGCAACGGAACGCATGGGAGCCAACCGGCATGGACGGAATAGGCGATGGAAACGAGGCCTGGCGTGCCGCAGAATGGAGGATACGGCCTTGTGTTCGACCGGCCATGTTTGGAACGGGGTCATGTTAATTGGGAGGGGTGTGGCGTACCGCAAAACGGAGGAAACGGACCTCCTATGGTCGAAATGGGGGTCCTGTTGATCGGGAGAGGTGTGGCGTACCGCAAAACGGAGGAAATGGACCTCCTACGGTCGAAACGGGGGTCCTGTTGATCGGGAGGGGTGTGCCGTATTGCAAAACGGAGGAAACGGACCTCCTACGGTCGAAACGGGGGCCCTGTTCATTGGGAGGGGTGTGGCGTACCGCAAAATGGGACTCCACGGGATACTGTTCATCTCCACCGTCGACCTCCTCCAGCCTCCACGGGCTACCGTCGACTCTTCCAGCCTCCACGGGCTCCTGTTCATCCAGCATCCACCGTGCGCTACTCCACCGGCTACTGTTCAACCACCCCTCCACCGTCTACTGTTCATCCAGCCCTCCACCATCTACTATTCATCCAGCCCTCCACACCACGGGGTCCTGTTCAACCACCCCTCCACGGCCACCCCTCCACCGTCTACTGTTCATCCAGCCCTCCACACCACGGGGTC
Organism: Triticum aestivum; assembly: GCF_018294505.1. Taxonomy (NCBI): domain Eukaryota; kingdom Viridiplantae; phylum Streptophyta; class Magnoliopsida; order Poales; family Poaceae; genus Triticum; species Triticum aestivum. Next base: position 517,673,643 of record NC_057795.1, on the reverse strand, counting down.
CTGTTCATCCAGAGGCAACGCCACCGCTCACTATTCATCCAACCCCCCCCCCCCCCGCAACGCTCACTGTTCATCCAATCGATCGGCTTCAGTTAGTAGCAGTAGCGAAGGAATCGCTCCATCAGGTTCAGTTAACAGCCATCGATCGATCGCTCGGGTTCAGTAACGCGTAGCCTGCAGTGCAATCGCTCGGGTTCAGTTAGAGCCCAACGCCTCGCTCGGGTTCAGTTAGAGCCAACGCCTCGCACACATGCGCGTACGTGTACGAGAGAAACGCGCATCACTTGGCCCCCGACCTCCCACCGTAACCGGCAACTCCCCGAAATTTTCCTCCCCCTCGCTTCTACCACGGTTTTTTCCGTCATGGACGGCCCAAAGAATGTCATGCAGCTGCGTCTCCGGCCCGCCCAGGACGAAAAGCCCATTTTCTTTCATGATTTTTTGTCATAGAAGTAGGAGGCCACCACATCTATGATGATACCGGGTTTTGTCACAATTATCGTCATAGAAGTGTCATATGTATGACAGAAAAAAATTTCGTTCGGCCCAAAATGTCACGGATGTGTCTTTTTTTGTAGTGACATCAATTACATGTATATCACATATACCTTTAGTGTTGCCGGCCTTCTTGTCTGCTAAGTATTTGGGGCAGTTCTGCTTCCAGTGTCCGCTTCCCTTGCGATAAAAGCACTCAGTCTCAGGTTTGGGTCCATTCTTTGGCTTCTTCTCGGTAACTGGCTTACCGGGCGCGGCAACTCCCTTGTCGTCCTTCTTGAATTTCTTCTTACCCTTGCCTTTCTTGAAACTAGTGGTTTTATTGACCATCAACACTTGATGTTCCTTTTTGATTTCCACCTCCGCTGATTTCAGCATTGAAAATACTTCAGGAATAGTTTTCACCATCCCCTGCATATTGTAGTTCATCACAAAGCTCTTGTAGCTATTTGCGAGCGATTGAAGGATTCTGTCAATGACCGCCTCGTCCGGGAGGTTAATGTCCAGCTAGGACAAGCGGTTGTGCAACCCAGACATTTTGAGTATGTGCTCACTGACAGAACTATTTTCCTCCATCTTACAACTATAGAACTTGTCGAAGACTTCATATCTCTCGACCCGGGCATGAGCTTGGAACACCATTTTCAGCTCTTCGAACATCTCATATGCTCCGTGTTGCTCGAAATGCTTTTGGAGCCCCGGTTCTAAGCTGTAAAGCATGCCGCACTGAACGAGGGAGTAATCATCAGCACGCGACTGCCAAGCGTTCATAACGTCTTGGTTCTCTGGGATGGGTGCTTCACGTAGCGGTGCTTCTAGGACATATACTTTCTTGGCAGCTATGAGGATGATCCTCAGGTTCCGGACCCAGTCCATATAGTTGCTGCCATCATCTTTCAGCTTGGTTTTCTCTAGGAACGCGTTGAAGTTGAGGTTGACATGAGCGTGGGCCATTTGATCTACAAGACATTTTTGCAAAGGTTCTTAGACTAAGTTCATGATAATTAAGTTCATCTAATCAAATTATTTAATGAACTCCCACTCAAATTAGACATCCCTCTAGTCATCTAAGTGATACATGATCCGACTCAACTAGACCGTGTCCGATCATCACATGAGACGGACTAGTCATCATCGGTGAACATCTCCATGTTGATAGTATCTTCCATATGACTCATGTTCGACCTATCGGTCTCTTGTGTTCCGAGGCCATGTCTGTACATGCTAGGCTCGTCAAGTCAACATAACTGTTTTGCATGTGTAAATCTGTCTTACACCCGTTGTATGTGGACGTTGGAATCTATCACACCCGATCATCACGTGGTGCTTCGAAACAACGAACTTTCGCAACGGCGCACAGTTAGGGGGAACACTTTCTTGAAATTATTATGAGGGATCATCTTATTTTCTACCGTCGTTCTTAAGCAAATAAGATGCAAAAACATGATAAACATCACATGCAATCAAATAGTGACATGATATGGCCAATATCATATTGCTCCTTTGATCTCCATCTTCAGGGCGCCATGATCATCTTCGTCACCGGCATGACACCACGATCTCCATCATCGTGTCTCCATGAAGTTGTTCGCCAACTATTACTTCTACTACTATGGCTAACGGTTTAGCAATAAAGTAAAGTAATTACATGGCGTTTATTCATTGACACACAGGTCATACAATAATTAAGACAACTCCTATGGCTCCTGCCGGTTGTCATACTCATTGACATGCAAGTCGTGATTCCTATTACAAGAACATGATCAATCTCATACATCACATATATATCATTCATCACAACCTGTTTGGCCATATCACATCACACGGCATATGCTGCAAACAAGTTAGACGTCCTCTAATTGTTGTTGCATGTTTTTACCTGGCTGCAATAGGGTTCTAGCAAGAACGTTTCTTACCTACGTAAAACCACAACGTGATATTCCAATTTCTATTTACCCTTCATAAGGACCCTTTTCATCGAATCTGATCCGACTAAAGTGGGAGAGACAGACACCCGCTAGCCACCTTATGCAACTAGTGCATGTCGGTCAGTGGAACCTGTCTCACATAAGCGTACGTGTAAGGTCGGTCCGGGCCTCTTCATCCCACGATGCCGCCGAAACAAGATAAGACTAGTAGTGGCAAGAAAATTGACAACATCTACGCCCACAACAAGATTGTGTTCTACTCGTGCATAGAAACTACGCATAGACCTAGCTCATGATGCCACTATTGGGGAACGTTGCAGAAAATAAAAAAATTCTACGCTTCACCAAGATCAATCTATGGAGTCATCTAGCAACAAGAGAGAGGAGAGCATCTACATACCCTTGTAGATCACGAGCGGAAACGTTCAAGAGAACGGGGTTGAGGGAGTCGTACTCGTCGTGATCCAAATCACCGAACATCCTAGTGCCGAACGGACGGCACCTCCGCGTTCAACACACGTACGGTTGGGGAAGACGTCTCCTCCTTCTTGATCCAGCAAGGGGGAAGGAGAGGTTGATGGAGATCCAGCAGCACAACGGCGTGGTGGTGGAAGTAGCGGCGATCTCGGCAGGGCTTCGCCAAGCTCAGCGAGAGGGAGAGGTGTTACGGGGTTGAGGGAGGCGCCAGGGACTAGGGTGCGGCTGCCCTCCCTCCCCCCCTCTTTATATAGGGGGCATAGGGGGTGCACCGCCCCCCTAGAGATCCCATCTCAAGGGGGGCGGTGGCCAAGGGGGGAACTTGCCCCCCAAGCCAAGTGGGGCACCCCCCACCCCTAGGGTTTCCAACACTAGGCGCAGGGGGAGCCCCAAGGGGGGCGCACCAGCCCACCAGGGGCTGGTTCCCTTCCCTCTTCAGCCCACGGGGCCCTCCGAGATAGGTGGGCCCACCCGGTGGACCCCCGGGACCCTTCCGGTGGTCCCGGTATAATACCGGTGACCCCCGAAACTTTCTCGGTGGCCGAAACTGGACTTCCTATATACAAATCTTCACCTCTGGACCATTCCGGAACTCCTCGTGACATCCGAGATCTCATCTGGGACTTCGAACAACTTTCGGGTTACCGCATACTAATATCTCTACAACCCTAGCATCACCGAACCTTAAATGTGTAGACCCTACAGTTCGGGAATCATGCAGACATGACCGAGACAGCTCTCCGGCCAATAACCAACAGCAGGATCTGGATACCCATGTTGGCTCCTACATGTTCCACTATGATCCCATCGAATGAACCACGATGTCGAGGATTCAAGTAATCCCGTATGCAATTCCCTTTGTCAATTGGTACGTTACTTGCCCGAGATTCGATCGTCGGTATCCCAATACCTCGTTCAATCTCGTTACAGGCAAGTCACTTTACTCGTACCATAATGCATGATCCCATGACCAAACACTTGGTAACATTGAGCTCATTATGATGATTCATTACCGAGTGGGCCCAGAGATACCTCTCCGTCATACGGAGTGACAAATCCCAGTCTCGATCCGTGTCAACTCAACAGATACTTTCGGGGATACCTGTAGTATACCTTTATAGTCACCCAGTTACGTTGTGATTTTTGGTACACCCAAAGTACTCCTACGGCATCCGGGAGTTACACGATCTCATGGTCTAAGAAAATGATACTTGACATTGGAAAAGCTCTAGCAAATGAACTACACGAGCTTGTGCTATGCTTAGGATTGGGTCTTGTCCATCACATCATTCTCCTAATGATGTGATCCCGTTATCAATGACATCCTATGTCCATCGTAAGGAAACGATGACTATCTGTTGATCAACGAGCTAGTCAACTAGAGGCTCACTAGGGACATGTTGTGGTATATGTATTCACACATGTATTACGATTTCCGGATAACACAATTATAGCATGAACAATAGACAATTATCATGACCAAGGAAATATAATAATAACCATTTTATTATTGCCTCTAGGGCATATTTCCAACACATACCCCCCCCCCCCCGATACTACTCATAGATTCATCAAAATAAGCAAACAACACACAAAAACAGAATCTGTCAAAAACAGAACAGTCTGTAGCAATCTGTAACTTTTGAATACTTCTGTAAATCTAAAAATTCTGAAATAAATCGGTGGACATGAGGAATTTGTCTATTAATCATATTAAAAAAGAATCAACCTAAAATCACTCTCCAGTTAAAAATGACAGCTATTCCCGTGAGCCCAAAAGTTTATGTTTTTTACAGCAAGATCGCGAAGACATCACCCAAGTCTTCCCAGGTTCTACTTGGCACAAACACTAATTAAAACATAAAACCACATCTAAACATAAGATAGATGAATTATTTATTACTAAGCAAAAATCAAAAAACAAAAATAAAATTGGGTTGCCTCCCAGGAAGTGCTATCGTTTAATGCCCCTAGCTAGGCATAAAAACACGAATAGATCTAGGTATTGCCATCTTTGGTATGCAATCCATAAGTGGCCTTCATAATAGACTCATAAGGTAATTTAATTTTCTTCCTAGGAAATTGTTCCATGCCCTTCCTTTACGGAAATTTGAATCTAATATTTCCTTCTTTCATATCAATAATTGCTACAATCATTCTAAGGAAAGGTCTACCAAGAATAATAGGACATGTAGGATTGCAATCTATATCAAGAAAAATGAAATCTACGGGCACATAATTCCTATTTTCAACAATAAGAACATCATTAATCCTTCACATAGGTTTCTTAATGGTGAAATTTGCAAGACGCAAATTTAAAGAACAATCATCAAATTCACGGAATCCTAGCACATCACACAAAGTTTTTGGAATCGTGGAAACACTAGCACCCAAATCACACAAGCATAGCATTAATAATCTTTAATCTTAATCTTAATAGTAGGTTCCCACTCATCATAAATTTTTCTAGGGATATAAACTTCTAGTTCAAGCTTTTCTTCATAAGATTGCATCAAAGCATCAACGATATGTTTAGTAAAAGCTTTATTTTGATTATAAGCATGACGAGAATTTAACACGGATTGCAACAAAGAAATACAATCTATCAAAAAGCAATTATAATAATTAAATTCCTTGAAATCCAAAATAGTGGGTTCATTGCTATGTAAAGTTTTGACCTCTTCAATCCCACTTTTATCAATTTTTGCATCTAGATCTAAAAACTCCGAATCATTGGGACGCCTTTTAACTAGAGTTGACTCATCTCCAGTCCCATCTTTATCGAGATTCATATTGTAAAACAAAGATTTAATAGGAGTCACATCAATTACTTTTAGATCTTCATCATTATTATCATGAAAACTAGAAGAACGCGCTTTCACAAAACAATCTTTTATTGCACGCATCCTAGCGGTTCTTTCTTTGCACTCATCAATGGAAATTCTCATGGCTTTGAGAGACTCGTTGATATCATGCTTAGGTGGAATAGATCTAAGTTTCAAAGAATCAACATCAAGAGAAATTATATCCACGTTCCTAGCCAACTCATCAATCTTAAGCAATTTTTCTTCAACCAAAGCATTGAAATTCTTTTGCGAACTCATAAATTCTTTAACACTATTCTCAAAATCAGAGGGCATATTATTAAAATTTCCATAAGAGTTGTTGTAGGAATTACCATAATTATTAGAGGGATTACTAGGAAACAACCTAGAATTAAAATTTCCTCTATACGCGTTGTTACCAAAATTGTTCCAACCAACAAAATTCACATCCATAGATTCATTATTATTCCCAATCAAAGTGCACAAAGGCATATCATTAGGATCAGAAGAAACACTTTTATTAGCAAACAATTTCATAAGTTCATCCATCTTTCCACTAAAAACATTAATTTCTTCAATCGCATGAACTTTTTTACTAGTGGATCTTTCGGTGTGCCATTGAGAATTGTTAACCATAATATTGTCTAGGAGTTCAGTAGATTCTCCTAAATTGATTTCCATAAAAGTGCCTCCTGCGGCCGAATCTAAAAGTTTTCTAGAAGCAAAATTCAATCTAGCATAAAAATTTTGTATAATCATCCACAAATTCAAACCACGTGTAGGGAAATTACATATCGTTAATTTCATCCTCTCCCAAGCTTGTGCAACATGCTCATGATCAAGTTGCTTAAAATTCATAATATCGTTTCTAAGAGAGATGATCTTAGCGGGAGGAAAATACTTCGAGATAAAAGCATCTTTGCACTTATTCCATGAATCAATACTATTTTTAGGCAAAGAAGAGAACCAAGTTTTAGCACATTCTCTAAGAGAAAACGAAAATAGCTTCAATTTAACAATATCATTATCCACATCTTTCTTCTTTTGCATATCACACAAATCAACGAAGTTGTTTAGATGAGTTGCGTCATCTTCACTAGGAAGGCCAGAAAATTGATCTTTCATAACAAGATTCAACAAAGTGGTATTAATTTCACAAGATTCAGCATCGGTAGTAGGAGCAATTGGAGTGCTAATAAAATCATTGTTGTTGGTATTGGAGAAGTCACACAATTTAGTATTATCTTGAGCCATCGTGATAAACAATCGATCCAACACACAAGCACACAAGAAGAAAACGAAAAGAGGCGAACGGTAGAGGGGTGAAGAAAAGGCAAAGGTTTTCGAAAATCATTTTAGAAGTGGGGGGAGGAAAACGAGAGGCGAATGGAAAATAATGTAATGCGGGGGAGAAGAGTTTATGATGGGTACTTGGTATGTCTTGACTTGGCGTAGATCTCCCCGGCAATGGCGCCAGAAATACTTCTTGTTACCTCTTGATCTTGCATTGGTTTTTCCCTTGAAGAGGAAAGGGTGATGCAGCAAAGTAGCATAAGTATTTCCGCTAGTTTTGAGAACCAAGGTATCAGTCCAGTAGGAGACAACACACAAGACACCTAGTAGCTGCACAAACAATCAAGAACCTTGCAACCAACGCGATAAAGGGGTTGTCAATCCCTTCATGGTCACTCGCAAAAGTGAGATCTAATAAAGATAGTAAGGTAAATATTTTTGGTATTTTTGATATATAGATTGGAAAGTAAAGATTGCAAAATAGTAAACGAGATGCGTTATAATGGAAAAGAGATGTAATATAATAGAAAAGAGACCTGGGGGCCATAAGTTTCACTAGTGGATTCTCTCAAGATAGCATGTATTACGGTGGGTGAACAAATTATTGTCGAGCAATTGATAGAAAAGCGCATAATTATGAAGACATCTAAGGCAATGATCATGAATATAGGCATCACGTCCGTGTCAAGTAGACCGAAATGATTCTGCATCTACTACTATTACTCCACACATTAACTGCTATCCAGCATGCATCTAGAGTATTAAGTTCATAAGAATGGACTAATGCATTAAGCAAGATGACATGATGTAGAACGATAAACTCAAGCAATATGATATAAACCCCATCTTTTTATCCTCGATGGCAACAATACAATACGTGCCTTGTTGCCCCTACTATCACTGGGAAAGGACACCGCAAGATTGAACCCAAAGCTAAGCACTTCTCCCATTGCAAGAAAGATCAATCTAGTAGGCCAAACTAAACCAATAATAGACTTGCAAAGATATCAAATCATGCATATAAGAATTCAGAGAAGAACCAAATAATATTCATAGATAATCTTGTTCATAAATCCACAATTCATCGGATCTCGGCAAACACGCTGGAAAAGAGTATTACATCGAATAGATCTCCAAGAACATCGAGGAGAACTTTGTATTGAGAATCAAAGAGAGAGAAGAAGCCATCTAGCTAATAACTATGGACCCGAAGGTCTGTGGTAAACTACTCACGCTTCATCGGAGAGGCAATGGTGTTGATGTAGAGGCCCTCTGTGATCGATTCCCCCTCCGGCAGATCACCGGAAAATGCCCCAAGATGGGATCTCATGAGTACAGAAGGTTACGGCGGTGGAAAATGGTTTCGTTGCTCCCCCTGATGTTTCTAGGGTATAACAGTATATAGGCGAAAGAAGTATGTCGGTGGAGCTACGAGGGGCCCACGAGGGTGGGGGCGCGCCTACCCCCCCTGGGCGTGCCCTCCTGCCTCATGGACACCTCTTGGCGTTTCTAACTTCAACTCCAAGTATTCTGGATTGCTTTCGGTCCAAGAAATATCATCGCGAAGGTTTCATTCCGTTTGGACTCCATTTGGTATTCCTTTTCTACAAAACTCTAAAATAGACAAAAAAACAAAAATTGGTACTGGGCCTCCGGCTAATAGGTTAGTCTCAAAAATAATATAAAAGAGCATATTAAAGCCCATTAAACATCCAAAACAGATAATATAATAGCATGGAACAATAAAATATTATAGATACGTTGGAGACGTATCAGCTCACCTTCTTCCCGCTCGTCCTGTTCGGATGTGGGCTCGATAAGGTGTTCGGCATCTTCGATGCCATCCGGAGTCTCATTGTCTCCGGTGCCGATATTACTATCCCTCGACCGACGCGGTCATGAGCGACCGCCGCTGATGTCGGCGCTTTGGTGGTTTATCGACGGGTCTTTCCTCGTCTGGGCTTGGGTTCTCCTCGTCGTTCTTCGGAGTGTCCACCATGTACACATCATAGGTTGAGGTGGCCGTCCAACGCCCCGTGGCGGGTGGGAATTGGCTTGTTTCTGCATCGGCATCGTCGTCCATACCGTCGATGTCTTCGGATGCATAATCTAGCATGTCAGTTAAGTCCTCGACAGTGTCTATCAAGTGGGTGGTGGGTGGGGCGTAAAATTCCCCTCTCTTAGCCCCTAGTCCGAGCTGGGTGCAGTTCGGAGTTAAAGCCTCTGTGATGGTGAGAGACTATATTAGACCCAACGCTTCATCTAGGAGCGGGAGCAGGACCGGAAGCTGTGGATCTGCCACTCTGTGTTTGGCATGGAGCGCCTGATCAGACTCGCTAAGCACAAACCTCGGCAGTTCGGAATGGTTGCCCAGGGCCAGGTCTAAGCCTGCGTGTGGGTCTTCGATAGGAAGTTCGATAAGGGGAGGAAGTCCGGTGGTGCTCATGCTCTCGTCTTCGGACAATGATGCCTGCCCCGGATCTAAGCCAAGCTGGATGTTGACCCCTGGACGGGGGATCCATAAATTCTTCTTGGATGGGACACAGAGTGGCGGTTGAGGCCTCAAACCCATCAAAGACTAGATCTCCTTAGATGCCAGCAACGTAATTTAGGTTTCCAAACCTGATCTAGTGGCCGCGGGCGTAACTGTCAACCTGCTCAAGGCGGCCGATTGAGTTGGCTCGAAACACAAAGACACCGGACACAAAAACCTGCCCGGGAAGAAAAATATCCCCGGCCGCAGCGTCACCGTTGATGAAGAGGTGAGCCATTCATCCTTATGTCGACGATACAATTGAGCTCTCAATGGAAGCACCAATGTCGTTGGTTAGGGGGGCCCAAGCTGTGCGTTTGAGGAACAATAGTAACAATGGAGAAGGGACGCAATGTTTACCCAGGTTCGGGCCCTCTTAATGGAGGTAAAACCCTACTCCTACTTGATTATATGCGAGAGTATAGGGGTTACAAGAGTTGATATGCCATGAGATCGGTTTGGCTAACCCTAGATAGCTAGACTAGCAATGTTGTGATCCTACCTCCGCTCTAACCCTCCAGTTTATATAGACATCGGAGGGGCTTAGGGTTTGTACAAAGTCAGTTTTATAGAAAGGAATAATATATCCGGACACATATACTTGCCATCCACGCATGCAAGAATCCCCACCGGATACGGGAGGGGATCTTCGGTCTTGTATCTTGACGGCCCATCAGTCCGACCCACATCAGTAGACCGGACGCCCGAGGACCCCCTAATCTAGGACTCCCACAGCAGGTACCCACATAGTGCGAGGATATTAAACAGGCTCCCAGTAGGAGCCATTTTCATTCAGTTTCCTTTCGAAACCGATACCTCTTTTTTGGGACTTTTGTGAAGAATAGATTTCTTTAGAATGTCAGAAAGTGTCTGATGCCCTTTGAGAGATTTGAACATTCCTGTCTACATAAGTTCCTTCAACCTAGCATCCTCGTCATACACAGAACCATTTTCCTCGACAAAGGGGTTAGCATTCGCAGAAGATTCAACATTTGATTCAACATTGCTACGTTCAAGGCATTTTAAGCAAGGTGGTGTAAACACTTCAGGTTTTTCTTTGATTTGTTTGGTGAGAAGAGAATTTTCTCTGATCAAATCATCATGAGCCTCTCTTGGCTACTCGAGTTCCAGTTTCCTTTTCAGGTAATCACAAGTCAATCTCTCGTGGTCAGCTAAGAGAAAGTCATGATGATTTGATAGTTATTCCATTTGTGATTTGAGAGTGGAATACTCTTCTGTCAACGACTAGTTTTTCTCCATCTCCTCAACCAACAACCCTTCAGATTTCCTGAGGGTTTTCTCAGTTTTCTCAAGAAAGTTTTGTTGTATATTAGCAATTTTGATCAGTTTAGCACGGTCATCCTCATCCGAAGAATATTGATCACTGGAGTGAACCTTGTGATGTTTGGAGGATACCTTTTCTTTCGAAGCTTTGGCCATGAAGCAGTAGGCAAGAGATTCATTGTCGCTTTAATGTTTCTCGAATAAGTTTGACACAGGGGTGGAGGCACACACTATACCAACCATGCCGTGATCAGAATCCTCATCAGATTCATAAACTTCTTTGGAATAAGATGACTCTTGTTCATTAGAGTCCATCTCCTTGCCAATGTACGCCATGGCCTTGCAAGAGAAATTCTTGCGGTTGGAGGAGGACTTGGAGGGATTCCTTGATGAAGATCTTGACAAAGACTTTGAGGCGGACCCATCCTTCTCCTTGAAGAACTTCTTTGTTTTCTTCTCATCATCGGAATCGTAGTTCCTCCTCTTGCTTTTACCATGATAGTTGTCTGAATCATATCTTCCACTAGCACGGATTTCAGCTTCCTAGAGAGGGTAGTCCGAAATGAAATGTCCTGGCCTTTTGCACTTGAAGCAGGTATAATCTCTAGTAAGTTTCGATGAAGATTTTGAACAGCCAGAGTTGTTGGAACCTTTCTTCTAAAACTGGTTCTTCCTATGAAGGCACTGGAATCTTTTCATGATTAATGCGAGATCTTTGTTGATCCTTTCTGGGTCATCTGAATGATCTTCGGCATTTCCTTCTGAGGAAGAATTAGCCACAGCCTTGAGAGCATGACTTTTGTGGTGACTTGAGCCATAGAGATCTCTCTTTTCTTCTTCTCGTTCCTTGTGGGTGTTCATCCTTTCCATGATATCAGTAGAGTCGTGATATTTGAAATCAGCTTCTTCCCTAATCATCAGAACTAGTGTGTCGAATGAGCTGTCAAGAGATCTAAGAAGTTTCTTCACAACTTCATGATCAGTGATGTCTTTCGCGTCGAGACCTTGTAGCTCATTTGCAACATCACTCAGACGATCTAAGGTTTGCTGACAACTTTCATTTTTGATTTGCTTGAACCGATTGAACTTCACCCGAAGAGTATCAATGCGAGCTTCTTTGCGAGTTGAAATACCCTCATTAATCTTCTTGAGAATGTCCCACAATTCCTTTGAAGTTTCACATGGACGATAGCGAAGAAATTGAGCACGAGAGAGATGGCCACCAATTTCATCTTTTGCTTGACTGACCAAGTGAACGAGTCTCTTCTCGCGGTCAACGGAAACCCGAGGCACTTCAATCATGACTTCATTCTGCACCATGTTCTACATATTATCATCAATAGCTCAGAGATAGATCTTCACCTTCTGTTTCCAGAAGGCATAGACCATCTGTCGGTGTCAAAACCGGCGGATCTCGGGTAGGGGGTCCCGAACTGTGCGTCTAGGCGGATGGTAACAGGAGACGAGGGACACGATGTTTTTACCCAGGTTCGGGCCCTCTTGATGGAGGTAAAACCCTACGTCCTGCTTGATTAATATTGATGATGTGGGTTACAAGAGTAGATCTACCACGAGATCAAGGAGGCTAAACCCTAGAAGCTAGCCTATGGTATGATTGTTGTTCGTCCTATGGACTAAGGCCATCCGGTTTATATAGACACCGGAGAGGGCTAGGGTTACACAGAGTCGGTTACAATGATAGGAGATCTACATATCCGTATCACCAAGCTTGCCTTCCACGCCAAGGAAAGTCCCATTCGGACACGGGACGAAGTATTCAATCTTGTATCTTCATAGTCTTGGAGTCCAGCCGATGATGGTAGTTCGGCTATCCGGACACCCCCTAGTCCGGGACTCCCTCAGTAGCCCCTGAACTAGGCTTCAATGACGACGAGTCCGGCGCGCATATTGTCTTCGGCATTGCAAGGCGGGTTCCTCCTCCGACTAATTTATAGAAGATTGTGAACACCAGGATAGTGTCCGGCTCTGCAAAATAATTTCCACATACAACCATAGAGAGAATAATATTACACAAGATCAATCTGCTGACGTATCCTGTGGCGTGACGTCACACCACTTCCAAACCTTTACTCGAATTGTTTTTATTGTTCAACCTCAGCGCGTTTAGCGACGCGGTTTCCATGGCACGTCTTGTCGAAGCAGAGATCGTGTTCCCCTTATTCCGGGATTCCCATCAATACGGACGTGGGTAACCCAACCGCGCCATTGATTGTGACGCTTGGGAGATAAGCGAGTTTTACCAGGCCGGTGGCGACGCGTGTTTCTGTCCGCCCATATAAGGGGATAAAGCTCCAACCTCTTTACCTGCGCCTTCTTCCTCCTTGGCTTATCCATCTCTGCGAACTCGAGCTCTAGCGCCCAAGCCCGCACATCTCACCTCAACCTTCTCCAAATATGTCCGGAGCGGGAGGCAAGTGGATGGCCTCCTCCGTCACGGAGGGGCATATCCAGAAGCTGCGCAGCGCCGGATACTTGTCCAGCGACATCGCGCATCGGCTCCCCGACGAGGGAGAGCTCATCCCCACCCCCAGGCCCCATGAGAGGGTAGTATTCCTTCCCCATTTCCTCCGCGGACTGGGCTTCCCACTTCATCCCTTTGTCCGGGGGCTCATGTTCTACTACGGCCTAGATTTCCATGATCTGGCCCCGAATTTTATTCTCAACATCTCGGCGTTTATCGTCGTGTGCGAGGCCTTCCTCTGCATCCAGCCCCACTTCGGCTTGTGGCTCAAGACCTTCAGTGTCAAGCCGAAGGTTGTGAAGGGCAGCCAAGCGGAGTGCGGAGGCGCCATGGTGGGCAGGATGTCCCACGTTACGTGGCTGGAGGGCACCTTTGTGGAAACCATCAAGGGGTGGCAATCGGGGTGGTTCTACATCACCGAGCCGCGTGATCCCGAATGGGCAGCGGCCCCCGAATTCAGATCCGGCATCCCCACACGGCTCACCTCCTGGAAAGAGAGCGGCCGGATTTGGGGCGATTCGGAGGAGCTGACCGGACTCCAAGCCTGCGTCCAAAAGCTGGTGGACAAGAAGCTCAAGCTTGTCAACGTAGTCCAGGTCATGCTCATCCGCCAGATTCTCCCGTGCCAACGACGGGGCTTCAATATGTGGGAGTTCGATCCGGCGCAGCACCAGACTTTGAATGGGCTCTTCGACACTACGTACGAAGAGGTCTGGAAGGTGCTGTTCAAGGGCGCCGAGGCTCCCGCATCCGCTACCGAAGATCGCGGATTCAGCTCGCAGCGTCCAGCTGACGAGGTAAGTGATATTGTCCTTTACGGGACGCTTGTTATTCATAGTTTGACTCTATGCGGGATCTAAACTCCCTTTCCTTTGACAGGACTGGCTGAAGAAGGCCGCACAGGCTATCTGTCCGGCCCCATTGCCAGAGGACCCAGCTGACGCCCGCCTAACGGGGCTGCTGGCTCCGGCACCCCACGTGGTGCCGGAGAAGAAGGCCAAGAAGAAGGCCACGGGGACTCGGAAGAGTTCCCGTTTTCAGGTGCTATCGGACGATGAATCCGAGGCCGACTCCTCCCACCAAGGCGAGGAGGAGAAGAAGAAAGCCTCTCCCCCAGCGGGGGGAGGGAAGAAAAGGAAGGCCTCCCCAACAAGGGAGGCCGAAGGGTCCAAGAGGGGAAAAACTCTTCCCCCGGACTGTTCCGCCAACGCCAGTGACGACGACGAGGACTGGCCTCCAAGGGCCAAGCCTCTGGCGAGATCGTAAGTATCCGGACTCCCGAATAACTTCAAGGTTTTCGTTTTCCGCCACATTATGTCTTTCTAATGCCGCATACAACCCTGCAGTCCGCCTAAGGATGATCTCCCCACTTCGTCGAGCGGGTCCTTAGGGGCGTCGGATATGGATTCTCTTCCGACTGCCTCCACCCCCGTGATGCGGACGATGCCGAGGTGGGATCCCAGGAAGGGACCCACCAGGAGGAGAGGGCCCCGGAGGTGTCGCAGGACAACCTCCCGGACTTTGCACCGGACTCAGCCCCGGAACCCATAGTGGCTCCGGAGTCCGGCGGGCGACCCCTTCGTAAGAAGGGCAAGACCGCGACGCCGGCTGCCTCCGTCCAACCGGAGGTGCCGGATAATTTGCTGGAGGCGCTCAACGGCGCCTCCATCAAAGAGGAACACCGCACTGTTATGAGTGCGGTGATTCAGAAGGTTCAGCTCGCCAAGAGCGGGCTGACCGAAGCCTGCAGCAGCCTTCTAACAGGCTTTGAGGTAAGAATTTCAATATATGTAAAATGGTACCGCATAGACAGTAGCCCCTGATGCTCGGTTCGGTGTTCGGAAAGAAAAGCCGGACTGAGGATCTTTAGAAAGATAAACGCAGGAGTCATGAAAATATGTCAATATGGGATTGCAGGCTGTGCTGCTGACCTCTGCCGCACTGACTGCGGAGGTCAATACTTTGAAGGAAAACCTCGAGCGGTCCGAGAACGAGCTCGGCCATGCCAAGAAGCAGCTCGAGGAAAAAGAAGGTGAGTAATACCTTATGAAAATTGTACCTTACAGAAAAGGATTTGGTTGCAAGAAAAATGACAAGGATAACTGGGGTATTGCAGGGGCCACTAACGAGGTGGCGACCCTGAAGGAGGCGGTGGCCGCGGCCGAACGCAATGCGGCTGCGGAGCGCACCGAGCGAGAGAAACAGGAGGCGCGGGTGGCGGAGGTACAGCAAGAGCTCCAGGATCTCGTGAAGAAACACGAGAGCCTGGAGCGTGACTCGAAGACTCGAGAGTCTGAGCTTGCAACGGCTCTTGAGAGTGCCAAAGCCGCTAAGGCCGAAGCCTACAAGGCCCTCCAGGAGATAGAGGCGGTGAAGAAAATAGCAGCGGGTAAGGCATTTTTCATGCAAAGTAAGCATGTGAGTGTTAATTACCTGTCGCTTACCCGAATTCGGAGCTCTCCAGGAGCGTTCGCAGATCTTCCCCGCAGCGTGTCCGATGCTGCCGCATTCTACCGGGCCGAGGAGGGGAGCTCAACGGAGAAGGTCTTCTGGTCTCAGTATGCTGAGGCCGGACATCCGGTGCCCCTTAGCGACCAGCTGAAGCAGCTGGTCGAGCTCCACAAGGCGGCCGAACAGGCCATGAAGGGCCTCATAGTTCGGCTGTGGCCTAAGGAGGCTATGCCTGGGAGCTACTTCGGCCTGGTGCGGCGGCTGGTGGACGCGTGCCCGTGGGTTGAAGTTATCAAGCACTCCGCCTGTATCGAGGGTGCGCGTCGGGCCCTTGCCCGCGCAAAGGTGCACTGGGGCAAGATGGATGCCCAGAAGCTTGTGACGGACCCCCCACCAGAGGGCAAGGAGCATCGCACGCCCGAGATGTATTATAGGAGTGTGCTGAAGGGCGCCCGCATTATTGCGGGTGAGTGCTCCAAAGAAGAAGTTTTTGAGTAGACTCGCGTTTTGTTATCCTGTGCGCTGAAAACTAAGTTCATATGCGCGAAGCAACACTTGTTAATTTAAAATATTACCTTCTGTGCGGCTGTTTATCAAATCTGAGAGATGGCAAGTCGTCGGCTTCAGCCCCCATGCCACGAGTGCTGGGGTGTTCGGGATAAATTTGGGCACTCTTGTTCCCATATTTGGGTCCATCGAGGGAGGCGCTCAACACAACGAACAAGGCAACCGGACTTATAATGCTTGAACACTCTCACTTAGCCATAGAATTCTATAATTTTAAATTTCGGCGAAGCCCCTAGTTTTCGGAAGGCCGAATTTGGGGCGCTATCCACGCCTTGGCCGGACAGAATCCGGCTCCTCGCTCGAAGCGGCATAAGTCTTTAGGGACTCGCAAAGAACCTCTCGAACAGCGACCAGCTCTCGCCTCATCATGACGGTCAGTTTTAGCTTTCTCCACTGAGGCGTTAACCCAGCTCAACTGGGGCGCAATCGCAGTGGTTCTCCCAGTGCTACCTTAGCCGATAAAACGGAACGTAAGGTACCAAAACATGGGAGCCGGGCAAACCCAACTATTGACCCAAGAACATGATTCGGAGCCGATGCATATAATGCTATAAGTTCGGGGTGCCGCACTTGTGAAAGTGTTCGGACTTATCACACCATAACGCGGGAAACATAAGCCCCTGGTGTATTTAGCCGTACCAAAACGTACGGATGCAACATGTCATAGATGAACATATGTGTAAGAAAGAAATGCAATTAGAAGCAAAAATGTGCTGCATTGCTTTATTCAATAAAAACTGCTGTAAGTGCAGGACGATACAAGTGGTGCGGTAAGCAAGGGATGGGACTGTTTAACATGTCCCCCTCCAGGGGTAGGCTACGGAATAATGCATAAAACAGATTTAATGCTCATGATGGAGACCACCTGGATTTTCGTTGTAGCCTTTCTCCTTCCCTGGCTGTTGCATCGTGGGTTCGGCATGTCTGCTGCCGGACAGGGCCTCTGACGAACGGAGTCCTGTAGGTAAAAAATAAAAGGAAAAGAAAAAGAAACGACACACTTAAGAGCCCCTGGTGCGGTTGAGCCGCAGTCTGGGCTTATCGTGGTCGAGCCCCTTGCCCCATGCCCATGGTATCTTCAGAGCGTAATGGAGTACGCGAAGGGTCTGTCTTAATGTTTTACAGGGGCTGGGGTTGGGGCCGCACTGCTACGCGTGCTCGGAACGTGCCAGGTGGTCGTGTTGTAGGTTACTCCGGGCACGCTTAGCTGTGTCCGGCCGCTTGGCAGCCGGACTCGAGAATTGCCTTAAAAGGCTGCTTTGTACTTCTGCCGCGAGAGCCGCTGTATGTTCCTCCGTTCGGAGGGAGCGTTCAGTGTTTCCGTTGACCGTGATGACTCCTCTAGGGCCTGGCATCTTGAGCTTGAGGTATGCGTAGTGCGGCACCGCGTTGAACTTTGCGAACGCGGTACGTCCGAGCAAGGCATGATAGCCGCTGCGGAACGGGACTATGTCGAAGATTAACTCCTCGCTTCGGAAGTTATCCGGGGATCCGAAGACCACTTCCAGTGTAACTGAGCCTGTACAATTGGCTTCTACACCTGGTATGACGCCTTTAAAGGTCGTCTTGGTAGGTTTAATCCTTGAGGGGTCTATGCCCATTTTGCGCACCGTGTCCTGATAAAGCAGGTTTAGGCTGCTACCGCCGTCCATCAGGACTCTGGTGAGATGAAATCCATCGACGATTGGGTCTAGAACCAATGCGGCGAACCCACCATGGCGAATGCTGGTGGGGTGGTCCCTTCGGTCAAAGGTGATCGGGCAAGAGGACCATGGATTGAACTTCGGGGCAACTGGCTCCATCGCGTATACATCCCTGAGTGCACGCTTCCGCTCCCTTTTGGGTATGTGCGTGGCATATATCATGTTCACCGTCCGCACCTGTGGGGGAAACCCTTCTGTCCTCTATTGTTCGGCGGTCGGGTCTCTTCCTCGTCGTCGCTATGTAGCCCCTTGTCGCTGTTTTCGGCAATTAACTTGCCTGCCTGCTTGAACACCCAACAGTCCCTATTGGTGTGGTTAGCTGGCTTTTCAGGGGTGCCATGTATCTGGCACAAGCGGTCGAGAATTCGGTCCAAATTGGACGGACCCTGAGTTGTTCTTTTGAATGGCTTTTTCCGTTGACCGGGTTTAGAGCCTCTGAATCCGGCATTGACTGCCGTATCCTCACTGTTATCGCCGTTAATGCGGCGTTTGTTTTTGTTGCGACGCGACCTGCCACTACGGTCCTTGATATCCGGACTGCCAGAATTTTTGTTGAGGTTGTTGCTGCGTGCTAGCCAGCTGTCCTCACCCGCACAGAAGCGGGTCATGAGTGATGTAAGGGCTGCCATGGATTTCGGCTTTTCCTGTCCCAGGTGCCGGGCAAGCCACTCGTCGCGGATGTTATGCTTGAAGGCCGCGAGGGCCTCGGCATCCGGACAGTCGACGATTTGGTTTTTCTTGGTTAAGAACCGTGTCCAGAATTGTCTGGCCGATTCGTCTGGCTGCTGAATTATGTGGCTTAGGTCATCTGCATCTGGTGGTCGCACGTACGTGCCTTGGAAGTTATCGAGGAATGCGGCTTCCAGGTCCTCCCAACTCCCGATTGACTCTGCTGGCAAGCTGTTAAGCCAGTGCCGGGCTGGTCCTTTAAGTTTGAGTGGGAGATATTTGATGGCGTGGAGATCGTCTCCGCGGGCCATGTGGATGTGGAGGAGATAGTCCTCGATCCAGACCGCGGGGTCTGTTGTGCCATCATAAGATTCAATATTGACGGGTTTAAACCCTTCTGGGATTTGATGATCCATTACCTCATCTGTGAAGCACAGTGGGTGTGCGGCGCCTCTGTACTGGGCGATATCGCGACGGAGCTCAAAAGAGCTTTGTCTGTTGTGTTCGGCCCGGCCGGACTTACTGTGTCCGGGGTGACGGTGATCGTCACGTATCGTGGGGCGCCCACGTGATCCATAGATCGATCTTGATTGTCTTGCCTTATCCTCCAATATGTCTCGCAGGTCCGGAGTGTTCCCCTGTGGCCTTGTGCTTTTCGAGCGATGCCGGGGTACGGGTCTAGTGAAGGGCCTTGAGGCCTCTCTGTCGCGACCACGGGGTGGTCGATCAGCCGTATTGTCTCCTGGTGAAGCGGGATCATATGCCTCCACCTCTAATCGGGGGAGCAGCTTACGTTTGGGGTAGCTTTTGGAGGGGCGTTCGAGTTCATGCTCTTCGGCCGCGAGGACTTCGGTCCATCTGTCGGCTAGCAGATCTTGATCAGCTCTAAGCTGCTGCTGCTTTTTCTTGAGGCTGTTTGCCGTGGCCATAAGCCTGCGTTTGAAACGCTCCTGTTCGACGGGATCCTCAGGCACGACGAATTCGTCGTCGTCGAGGCTTGCCTCGTCTCCGGAGGGAGGCATATAGTCCTCTACCTCTTCTTCGGCCGCTCTCTCATGAGGGCTGGCGTCCCCCTCCTCCTGTGCTGGATCTTGCTGGAGTGGGTTGTCTTCGGCGCTATCCGGTGTATTATTGTCTCCGGTGCCGGAATCCTCATTCTTGCTATGGCGGGATTTAGAGCGGCGCCGCTGACGCCGGCGCTTGGGCTGTTTCTTGGAGGGGTCATCCTCCGCTATTCCTTCGCCGTTCCCATCCTTTGGGATATCCACCATGTATATGTCGTATGAAGAGGTGGCTTTCCAGTGCCCGGTGGGCGCTGGTTCTTGGTCGTCTCCGGCATCGTCGTCCATACCGTCGATGTCCTCAGAGTCGTAATCTAGCATGTCGGTTAGATCGTCGACAGTGGCTACCAAGTGGGTGGTGGGTGGGCTCTGAATTTCTTCGTCGTCCGCATCCCAACCATCCTGGCCGCAGTCCGGCCAGGCCTCTCCTGATTACGAGAGGTACTTTAGCAAACTCAAGATGTCGCCAAAAGGTGAGCGTTGAAAGATGTCCGCTGCGGTGAACTCCATGATCGGCGCCCAATCGGATCCGACTGGAGGGGGCGCGGGAGGTCCGGAGTCCGGCACCTTTGAGTCACGAGCTTCATGGGGGACAAGATCGGTGTTCGGCTCTATCGCCGTAGAGGTTGCAGCCCCCGAGGCGGTGTCTAGGCATCCATCCTCGATCTGCGGAGCTGGCTACGAATTGAAGATCGGAGTGGTTTCGATTGCGGCCTCCAGGGTACTGTCCGGCGGCAGAGCTAAATCATGCCCATTGTGACAGTACGGCACACTCGGTTGTGGCTCGAATCCGTCGAGGATCAAGTCCCCGCGGATGTTAGCCGTGAAGTTCAAACTTCCAAATCTGACCTGACGGCCAAGGGCGTAGCCTTCGATCTGCTCCAGCTGGCCAAGCGAATTGGCCCGCAGTGCGAAGCCGCCGAATACGAAAATCTGTCCGGGGAGGAAGGTCTCACCCTGGACTGCATCGTCGTTGATGATCGAAGAAGCCATCGAGCCTATCTGTGACGACACAAAGGAACTCTCAACGAAAGCACCAATGTCGGTGTCAAAACTGCGGATCTCGGGTAGGGGGTCCCGAACTGTGCGTCTAGGCAGATGGTAACAGGAGACGAGGGACACGATGTTTTTACCCAGGTTCGGGCCCTCTTGATGGAGGTAAAACCCTACGTCCTGCTTGATTAATATTGATGATGTGGGTTACAAGAGTAGATCTACCACGAGATCAAGGAGGCTAAACCCTAGAAGCTAGCCTATGGTATGATTGTTGTTCGTCCTATGGACTAAGGCCATCCGGTTTATATAGACACCGGAGAGGGCTAGGATTACACAGAGCCGGTTACAATGGTAGGAGATCTACATATCTGTATCGCCAAGCTTGCCTTCCACGCCAAGGAAAGTCCCATCCGGACATGGGACGAAGTCTCCAATCTTGTATCTTCATAGTCTTGGAGTCCGGCCGATGACGGTAGTTCGGCTATCCGGACACCCCCTAGTCCGGGACTCCCTCACCATCCCATCAAAGATGGGAATCTTGAGATGCGACTCGTAGCTCACTGAAGACATACTTAATCTCCAAGGTGGTTAGACCAAAATGAGCAGAGTCAAGGTGTACCTTGCTTAGATACCAATTGTAGAAACGAAGTATGTCTACCACAGGGGGGGGTGAATGGGAGTTTTAAAATTTCTTTCAGAAATATCAAAACTCCCGGTACCCAGCAGCGGAGAGAACGAAAACAGAGGACAGTGAGCGAATACAAACTAACGAATGGAAACTAAAGCATGCATCAAGGTAAATTATATGATTGAAACAATATGAATGTAAAGTGGAGGAGCAGAGGTAACCAGTGATGCTCGATAGTGACAAGGAATTTGGTGGTCCAGTTCGTCCTTCTACACAAGGACTATGTCTGGTTGGAGGGGTTGTCATTTAACACAGAATATAAACTCCCTTTTCCCTATTCTCCTCGACAATTGGTTCGTCAACCAATGTCGATCACTCATGGTAGATACTTGAGGTGATCTCCGAACCTTTAGAGACTTCTTCTTTGAGAACCACAATTACTCTTGGTCTCTGATGAGATTGACACCTAACCATCTAGAGAGTTTGCAGCTCTCAAGAGTAATAAGCGGAGCGTACTGGACTTAGATTTGAGTGAGGTTGAACCATTATCTAATTTTTCGGCTCTAGGGGTTTTCTCTCGGTGGATTTAAAACTCAAATCACTCGGGAGAGGGGGTTGCTTGATACGTCCATTCTGCATCATGCTTTGATATTAATATTTATTGCATTATGGGCTGTTATTACACATTATGTCACAATACATATGCCTTTTCTCTCTTATTTTACAAGGTTTACATGAAGAGGGAGAATGCTGGCAGCTGGAATTCTGGGCTGGAAAAGGAGAAAATATTAAAGACCTATTATACACAACTCCAAAAGTCCTGAAACTTCACGGAGGCACGTTTTGGTATTAATAAAAAATACTGGCGAAAGAATCAACAAGAGGGGGCCCACACCCTGGCCACGAGGGTGGGGGCGCACCCTACCCCCTGGGTGTGCCCCCTATCTCGTGGGCCCCCTGGCAGGCTTCCAGTGCCCATCTTTTGCTATATGAAGTCTTTCGCCCTGGAAAAAATCAGAAGGAAGCTTTCGGGAGAAGCGCCGCCGTCTCGAGGCGGAACCTTGGTGGAACCAATCTAGGGCTCCGGTGGAGCTATTTTGCCGGTGAAATATCCCTCCGGGAGGGGGAAATCGTCACCACCGATCCTCTCATCGGGAGGGGGTCAATCTCCATCAACATCTTCACTAGCACCATCACCTCTCAAACCCTAGTTCATCTCTTGTACCCGATCTTTGTCTCAAAACCTCAGATTGGTGCTTGTGGGTTGCTAGCATTGTTGATTACTCCTTGTAGTTGATGCTAGTTGGTTTATTCGGTGGAAGATTATATGTTCAGATCCTTAATGCATATTAATACCCCTCTGATTATGACCATGAATATGATTTATGAGTAGTTACGTTTGTTCCTGAGGACATGGGAGAAGTCTTGCTATAAGTAGTCATGTGAATTTGGTATTCGTTCGATATTTTGATAAGATGTATGTTGTATTTCCTCTAGTGGTGTTATGTGAACGTAGACTACATGACACTTCACCATTATTTGGGCCTAGTGGATGGCATTGGGAAGTAATAAGTAGATGATGGGTTGATAAAGTGACACAACCTTAAACCCTAGTTTATGCGTTGCTTCGTAAGGGGCTGATTTGGATCCATATGTTTCATGCTATGGTTAGGTTTACCTTAATTCTTATTTCGTAGTTGCGGATGCTTGCGAGAGTAGTTAATCATAAGTGGGATGCTTGTCCAAGGAAGGGAAGCACCCAAGCACCGCTTCACCCACATATCAAATTATCAAAGTAACGATCGTGAATCATATGAGCATGATGAAAACTAGCTTGACGATAATTCCCATGTGTCCTCGGGAGTGTTTTCCTTTATATAAGAGTTTGTCCAGGCTTGTCCTTTGCTACCAAAAGGATTGGGACACCTTGCTGCACCTTATTTACTTTTATTGCTTGTTACCCATTACAAATTACCTTATCACAAAACAATTTGTTACCGATAATTTCAGTGCTTGCAGAGAATACCTTACTGAAAACCGCTTGTCATTTTCTTCTGCTCCTCGTTGGGTTCGGCACTCTTACTTATCGAAAGGGCTACAATAGATCCCCTATACTTTTGGGTCATCAAGAATCTTTTCTGGCACCGTTGCCGGGGAATGAAGCGCCTTTGGTAAGTGGAAATTGGTAAAGAAAAATTTATATAGTGTGCTGAAATTTACTGTCACTTGTTACTATGGAAAGTAATCCCTTGAGGGGCTTGTTCGGGGTATCTTTACCCCGACCATTAGAGCAAAGAGTTGCTCCTCATCCTACTGAATCTACTGAAAATGTTTACATTGAAATTCCTTCTGGTATGATAGATAAACTGCTAGCTAATCCCTTTAGAGGAGATGAAACATTGCATCCCAATTTGCACCTAATCTATGTGGATGAAGTTTTTGGATTATTTAAGCTTGTAGGTATGCCCGAGGATGTTATCAAGAAGAAGGTGTTCCCTTTATCTTTGAAGGGAGTGCCATTGATATGGATTAGGCTATGTGATGATATGGGATCCTAGAACTATAAACGATTGAAATTGGAATTTCACCAGAAGTTCTATCGGATGCATCTTGTTCATCGTGATCGTAATTATATATATAATTTTTGGCCTCGCAAAGGAGAAAGCATCGCTCAAGCTTGGGGGAGGCTTAAGCCAAAGTTATATTCATGCGCCAATCATGAGCTCTCAAGAGAAATTAATATTCAAAAAAAAATTATGCTCGGCTTTCTCTCAATAATCGCTCCATGCTCGATACTTCTTGTATTGGTTCTTTTATGATGAAGACTATTGAATTCAGATGGGATTTATTGGAAAGAATTAAATGCAACTCTGAAGATTGGGATCTCGACGAAGGTAAGGAGTCAGGTATGACACCTAAGTTTGATTGTGTCAAATCTTTTATGGATACCCACTAAATATGGACTTGACTCTGAGATAGTAGCTTCTTTCTGTGAATCATTTGCTACTCATGTCGATCTCCCTAAGGAGAAGTGGTTTAAATATCATCCTCTCATTTAAGTAAAAGTAGTTGAACCTATTAAAGTTGAAGAAAAGACTATCACTTATAATGTTAATCCTATTGTTCCTACCGCTTATATTGAGAAACCGCCTTTCCCTGTTAGAATAAAGGATCATGCTAAAGGTTCAACTGTGGTTCGTAAGAGTAATACTGGAACACCTACACCCCCTGAGCAAATTAAAGTTGAACCTAGTATTGCTATGGTTAAAGATCTCTTGGCCAATAATATTGATGGGCATGTTATTTACTTCTGTGATGAAGCTGCTAGAATTGCTAGACCCGATACTAAAAATAAACATAGACCTGTTGTAGGCATGCCTGTTATTTCTATTAAAATAGGAGATCATTTCTATCATGGCTTATGTTATATGGGTGCTAGTGCGAGTGCAATACCTCATTCTTTATACGAAGAAATTATGCATGACATTGCACCTGCTGAGTTAGAAGGCATTGATATTACAATTAAGCTTGCCAATAGAGATACTATTTCACCAGTTGGGATTGTTAGAGATGTTGAAGTCTTGTGTGGGAAAGTTAAATATCCTGCTGATTTTCTTGTTCTTGGTTCCCCACAAGATGACTTTTCTCCCATTATATTTGGTAGACCCTTCTTGAATACTGTTAATGCTAGGATACATTGCGAAAAGGATATTGTTAAGATTGGGTTAGGGGATATGTCTCATGACTTTAACTTTTCTAAACTTCATAGACAACCTCATGATAAATAATTTCCTAGGAAGGATGAAATTATTGGTCTTGCTTCTATTGTTGTGCCTCCTAATGATCCTTTAGAACAATATTGCTAGACCAAGAAAATGATATGTTTATGAATGAAAGAAGGGAAATAGATGAAGTATTCTTTGAACAGGGACCTATTTTGAAACACAACTTGCCTGTTGAAATCCTAGGGGATCCTCCACCACCCAAGGGTGATCCCGTGTTTGAGCTTAAACCATTACCTGATACTCTTAAATATGCTTATCTTGATGAAAATAAGATATATCATGTTATTATTTAGTGCTAACCTTTCAAAGCAGGAAGAGGAGAAATTATTGAAAACTCTGAAGAAGCACCGTGCTGCTATTGGATATACTCTTGATGACCTTAAGGGCATTAGTCCCACTCTATGCCAACACAAGATAAAATTAGAGAAAGACGCTAAACCGGTTGGTGATCACCAACGACGGTTAAATCCTAAGATGAAAGAAGTGGTAAGAAAAGAAATACTAAAGCTTTTCGAGGCAGGTATATTTTATCCCGTTGCTGATAGTCAGTGGGTAAGTCATGTCCATTGTGTCCCTAAGAAGGGAGGTATTACTGTTGTTCCTAATGATAAAGATGAATTGATCCCACAAAGAATTGTTACAGGTTATAGGATGGTAGTTGATTTCGGCAAATTAAATAAAGCTACTAGAAAAGATCATTACCACTTACCTTTTATGGATCAAATGCTAGAAAGATTATCTAAACTGTAACGCTCCGGATCCGATGCGCCAGGTGTCTGCCAGTTATTCGCGTAGTTGCCATGTCATTTTGCTTGCGTGTTGCATTTCATCATGTCATCATGTCCATTGCATTGCATACGTGTTCGTCTCATGCATCCGAGCATTTTCCCCGTTGTCCGTTTTGCAATCCGGCGCTCCTATGCCCTCCGGCGTTCCCCTTTTGTCTCTCGTTGTGAGTGGGTGTTAAACGTTCTCGGAATGGACCGAGGCTTGTCAAGTGGCCTTGGTATAACACCGGTGGACCGCCTGTCAAGTTTCGTGCCATTTGGAGGTCATTTGGTACTCCAACGGTTATCCGGGTAACCGTAAAGCCCCTCTCTCTTTGCAGCCCAACACCCCTTCCAAATTGGCCCAAAACCCATCTAACTCCCCTCCATGCTCTCGGTCGTTCGATCACGATCGTGTGGGCGAAAACCGCTCCTCATTTGGACTCTCCTAGCTCCCTCTACCTATAAAACTAGACCTCCCCCGAAATTCACGGATCAAATCCCCCTAAAACCCTAGTTTTCCCCTCCGCGCCACGCCGGACATGTCCGTCCCGAGCCGGACATGTCCGCCGCCGCTCCCCAGCCAATCGCAGGCCGCCATGTGTCCTCGCAGGCCTCTCTCTCTCCTCCCGCCACCGCCGGCCCACCCGAGCCCGCGCGGGGCCCGCCGAAGCCCATCAGGGCCCGGGTCGGCCCGAGCTCCTTTGCCGCCCGCGCCGCCGCGGTTGCCGCCTCCGCCGCCCCGGCGCCGCCGCGCCCACCGCCGCCCGGCGCTCCGCCGCCCTTCGCTCGTTGCCGCGCCCTCCGCACGCCTCCCCATCGGCCGGAGCCGCCGCCCGCCCGCGCCTCCTCCGGCGCCGCCACAGCCGGATCCGCCCCGGCCGCCCGCGCCCAGTGCCGCCCCAGCCTCCTCCGCCCAGGACCGGCGCCGCCCCGAGCTCCCCGGTCGTCCCCGACCTCCGGCGACCTTCTCCTGCCCCGGCCACCGCGACCCTCTTCGTCTCCGATGAGCCCAGCCCGCCTCGGGTCGCGTGCCGCCCCGATCTGGATCTGGATCCTCGAGGTTGACTTCCCCCCCCCCCGAAATCGTCCAAGTCCCTAAATTCAGTAATTTTCATGCCATGTTTGTCATGCTGTATCTCTGCATCCGTAGCTCCGTTTTGTGCGTGTAATATGTCAAATTGTTCGTATCGACGAGTAAATCATTTCATTCCATTGCATCATATTCTTTTAAGGTCATCTTGATGCCTGAATCATCGTTGTAAGAGTGCTTCATGATGTTTTTCTGCTGTCTGTTAACAGAACGAGCTCTTTTGTCATTTTTGCCATGATTGATGTGTGCATCCTATGAGGTTGATGTCTACATGTGTTTTGAACTATGCCATGCCATCTTTACAGAGGTGTATGCCATTTATTTTTGTGATCAATGTGGTGACTAGCGCAAGCATGCAAACTAGGCATCGTGATGTTACTGATTTTGGTCCCTGTTCTGCTGTTATTTTGATGCCATGTAAACATGATGCTACAGAGAGATCCATGCATATTTTGAGATACTTCAGTAAGCGTGTTTTGAACATATGATTATTGTCTATCCATCCCTGACCTTTGTTGCAATTATGGAGTAGTCTAGCATGTCATTTTCATGCTCTACTTTTGCTTCAAAATGTTTCCTGGCAGATTGTTTACATGTTATTCAATTTTACCAAGGTTGCTATAGTTGATCCTTGCATGCTATGAACTTGTTCTTGACTTGGTTTGTTACACAAACATGTCTTCTTGATGATGCTATGCTTATCTTGTCATGCAATGACTTGTGGTGAGTGAATCGAGCTTGTTAAGTAGGGTACATGTTGTTGCTGTTTTGCTAGGCTGAATCTGTTATTTCGTGATGCTATATAAACATGTTGCTACTAATCATTCTATGCATAATCTGGAGATGTTCTATAAACATGTTTTGATGTACATGTCATCCTCTATCCATCCATGCCCCTGGTTGCATTTATAGGTTGTTGTAGCTTGTTCATATCTTGCTCGAAAGTTGCTTGATAATGTTGTTGTCAGCCTGTTAACATTAAGTTCAGTTGTTTCCATGTGTTTTCCTAGTGATCCATGCACCCTATGAACTTGCTCTTGCCATTCTTAGCTTCACAAATATGTCTTATTACTGTTGGTTGCCTTGCCATGCCATATATTACTATGTAGTGAGTTGCACAAGCTCATCTACATGCCTTCATAATTCTGTTTCTTCCATGTTTGAATCGGTAATATAACTTGCTATGTTTACGTGGGTGCCATCATATTTTCTGATCCTTTTTGGCTTATGGTCAGCAAGGGACTTTTGATCTATGCATTTAGTAGATTCATGCCATGCCTTTGTTTGCCATTATAAGTTCCTGTAACATGTTGTTTAATAGCTCTAAACATTGCATCGTGATGTTATTTTCTGCATAGTCTGGAATTGTTATAACTTGCAATCTTACCATGTGTGTTTGAGTATGTTCTAGTGATTTCTGGAGATAGCTCAGTGTTCATGTTTTGTAATGCATTACCTATAGATCATGTCCATGCCTTTTGTTATCATGTTGGGGTGCTGTAGCATGTTGTTTTGATGCTTGCAATATGCCTAGTTGCTGTTTTGGACAGCTTGTCATTGTAACTTGTATAGAGTGCATGTGTTGAACCGTTGCTCCGTTTTGAGTGTGCTCTATATGAAACTTGCTTGATTTTGCATGTAGCTTCTTATTATCATGTTGCATCCTTGTTTTGAGGTGTTTGCTTGATGTTTGTATGCATTTTGCATCAATGCCATGTGTAACTTGTTTTGCTCATATCTTCTAGGCCGTAACTCCGAACTAAATGAACTTTATATGTAACTTGACTAGAATCTTGTGTAGATCATCTTTGTGCATCTTAACTTGCTATTTAACAACTTGAACATAAGGTTTATTCAGATCGGGACCAACTTCGAAATTTGCATATGAGGACTTACCGGAATTGTTATATGTTGTTCCCGGCCTCATTTAAACTTGCCTTGATGTGTTGCTCTTGTTTGCATCATCTCTTGCCATGAGTAGCTTCATGTAGTCTTGTCTTGCATCATGCTTGTTTGTGCATCATGTCTTGTTTATGTGTGGTGTGTTTACCATGTTGTGTGCTTCTTCTCGATAGTTCCCGTTTCGTTGCGATCGTGAGGATTCGTTCGTCTACGCTTGGTTCGTCTCCGTGGCTTCATCCATTCGTCTTCTTCATGGACTCGTTCTTCTTCCTTGCGGGATTTCAGGCAAGATGACCGCTACCCTGGATCTCACTACTATCATTGCTATGCTAGTTGCTTCGTTCTATCGCTATGTTGCGTTACCTATCATCTGTTTTTCAAGCCATCCCAAATTGCCATGAACCTCTAACCTTTGACACCCTTCCTATGCAAACCATTGTTTGGCTATGTTACCGCTTTTGCTCAGCCCCTCTTATAGCGTTGCTAGTTGCAGGTGAAGTTGAAGATTTCTCCATGGTGGACAGGATTTTGGTTGGGATATCACAATATCTCTTATATATTATTAATGCATCTATATACTTGGTAAAGGGTGGAAGACTCGGCCTTATGCCTGGTGCTTTGTTCCACTCTTGCCGCCCTAGTTTCTGTCATACCGGTGTTATGTTCCCGGATTTTGCGTTCCTTACGCGGTCGGGTTATTTATGGGACCCCCTTCACAGTTCGCTTTGAATAAAACTCCTCCAGCAAGGCCCAACCTTGGTTTTACATTTGCCTCACCTAGCCCTTTTTCCCTTGGGAGTCGCGCTCTCGAGGGTCATCTTTCTTATAGCCCCCCGGGCCAATGCTTGTCTAAGTGTTGGTCCAAACTAGAGCACCGTGCGGGGCCATCCCTTGGCAACTTGGGTTACGTCGATTCCTGTACGCTTAGCTTATCCGGTGTTGCCCTGAGAACAAGATATGTGCAGCTCCTATCGGGATTGTCGGCGCATCGGGCGGTCTTGCTGGTCTTGTTTTACCATTGTCGAAATGTCTTGTAAACCGGGATTCCAAGTCTGATCGGGTCTTCCTGGGAGAAGGTCTATTCCTTCGTTGATCGCGAGAGCTTGTCATGGGCTAAGTTGGGACACCCCTGTAGGGTATAATCTTTCGAAAGCCGTGCCTGCGGTTATAGGCAGATGGGAATTTGTTAATGTCCGGTTGTAGATAACTTGACATCAGATCCGAATTAAAACGCATCAACCGTGTGTGTAGCCGTGATGGTCTCTTT
Organism: Triticum aestivum; assembly: GCF_018294505.1. Classification (NCBI taxonomy): domain Eukaryota; kingdom Viridiplantae; phylum Streptophyta; class Magnoliopsida; order Poales; family Poaceae; genus Triticum; species Triticum aestivum. Next base: position 517,643,437 of record NC_057795.1, on the reverse strand, counting down.
TCGGCGGAGTCCAGGAAGTGAACACGGTTTCTGGGTTATGTTTGACGTAAGTAGGAGTTCAGGATCACTTCTTGATCATTGCTAGCTTCACGACCGTTCCTTTTGCTCTCTTCTCGCTCTTATTTGCGTATGTTAGCCACCATATATGCTTAGTCGCTGCTGCAGCCTCACCAGTTTACCCCTTCCTTTCCCTTTAAGCTTTGCTAGTCTTGATACCCATGGTAATGGGATTGCTGAGTCCTCGTGGCTCACAGATTACTACAACAACAGTTGCAGGTACAGGTTTTGCGATGATCATGACGCGAGAGCGATGCTTGCTTGCGTTGAGTTCTTCTTCTGCTTCTTCGATCAGGGGATAGGTTCCAGGTCGGCAGCCTGGGCTAGCAGGGTGGATGTCGTTTGAGTTTCTGTTTGTGTTTCATCCGTAGTCGAATGATGCTCTGATGTATTGTGATGTTGTATTCGTGTGGCATTGTATGCCTTATGTATGTATCCCCATCTATTATGTAATGTTGATGTAATGATATCCACCTTACAAAAGCGTTTCAATATGCAGGTCTATCCTTGGTGGGACCTTCGAGTTCCTTTTGGATAGGGTCGCATATTGGGCGTGACATAAACATACCAATTTTTGCTTTCTAGATGGTTATTCTGGTTTCTCTCAAATACCTGTGTCAAAAGAGGATCAGGATAACAGCACTTTTACTTGCCCTTTCGGTACCTTTGCTTATAGACATATGCCTTTTGGTTTATGTAATTCACCTGCTACCTTTCAAAGATGCATGATGGCTATATTCTCTGACTTTTGTGAAAAGATTGTTGAGGTTTTCATGGATGATTTTTCCGTATATGGAACTTCTTTTGATGATTACTTGAGCAACCTTGATCGAGTTTTGCAGAGATGTGAAGAAACTAATCTTGTCTTGAATTGGGAGAGGTGCCACTTTATGGTTAATGAAGGTATTGTCTTGGGGCATAAATTTTTTGAAAGAGGTATCGAGGTTAATAAAGCTAAAGTTGACGCTATTGAAAAGATGCCATGTCCCAAGGACATTAAAGGTATAAGAAGTTTCCTTGGTCATGTCGGTTTTTATAGGAGGTTCATTAAAGACTTCTCTAAAATTTCTAGGCCTCTGACTAACCTCTTACAAAAAGATATTCCTTTTGTCTTTGATGATGATTGTGTAGAAGCATTTGAAATACTTAAGAAAGCTTTGATTTCTGCACCTATTGTTCAGCCACCTGATTGCAATTTACCCTTTGAAATTATGTGTGATGCTAGTGATTATATTGTAGGTGATGTTCTAGGACAAAGAGTTGATAAGAAACTAAATGTTATCCAATATGCTAGTAAGACTCTAGACAGTGCCCAGAGATATTATGCTACTACTGAAAAAGAATTTTTAGCAATTGTATTTGCTTGTGATAAGTCCAGACCTTACATTGTTGACTCTAAAGTAACCATTCACACTGATCATGTTGATATTAAATATCTTATGGAAAAGAAAGATGCTAAACCTAGACTTATTAGATGGTTCTCTTACTACAAGAATTTGATTTGCATATTATTGATAGAAAGGGAGCTGAGAACCCCGTTGCAGACAACTTGTCTAGGTTAGAAAATGTTCTTGATGACCCACTACCAATTGATGATAGCTTTCCTGATGAACAATTAGCTATCGTAAATGATTCTCGTACTGCTCCATAGTATGCTGATTATGCTAATTACATTGTTGCCAAATTTATACCACCTAGTTTCACATACCAGCAAAAGAAAAAGTTCTTCTATGATTTAAGACATTACTTCTGGGATAAACCACACTGTCGGCGTTTTCGGAATGGGGGTACCCAGACTTGCCTGCCTGCGGCCCGCGGCATGGATCCATCAGCGGCCCAGTGCGACCCATCTTCATCAGTCAAATACTCAGGACCCTCGCGAGGGGCCAAGCCTCGTGGGGCGGACGACACGAGGCCTCCTCAGGAGCGGCCTCATCAGGCAGGTTCACGAGGGAGGCGGAGAGATCAAGGCAAGGGGTACCTCGCGAGGGTCCCGTGATGCAAGCCATGACGACCAAGGCCAGGCGGGCGCTAGTGCATGCAGTGTACTCGTTTCCCCTTTGGTGCTAAGGGCCAAGCACAGGCGCGGAGTACCAAGGCATCAGGCAAAGGTTTCCATATCAGTGCAACAAGACCAAGACTAGCAGGACGGCAAGACGGAGGTCACTGTGGATCCCAAGACGGCGTCATCACCAGAGCCTTTGGCAGGCGAAGACCACCTTTAGTCAGGATAGCTTGTACTAGTTGTCCCCTTTCAAAATGGCCGTTGTGGGATCCCTTCCCGCTCAATATTTGGGAAGAGGACCAGGGCCTCTATAAATAGGAATAGCCACCAAGACAAGGGGACAGATCGACCAGTCCATTCAGACCAGAACCACCACCGAGCACAACAATACCTCGCCTCAGGAGGCTATTCTTCCCCTTGTACTGTTCATCATTAGCCCAAGAGGCAATCCACCACCACCACACTGGATTAGGGTATTACACCAAAACGATGGACCGAACCAATACAAATCTCGTGTCTCTTGTGATGTGACTTCGTCTAGTTAAGATTAGGGATCGCGGCGAGGCTGAGAGCGACATTAGGTAGGGGGAAATCTTCGTGCGCACCACAGAGTTCGAACCTTAAGGGTTTTGCCAAAACCTGATATCCGACATTTGGCGCGCGAGGTAGGGGTGCGCCAGAGTTCTTCCTTCCGTCGACCCGCTCTCCGCCAACACCGAGCTTCACCCTCATGGCGAACATCGCACTTCCGGCTCCGGCGACCGGCACCAGTACTGGGGCCAGGGGGCTTCCAGCCTTGGCCCCCGCCTTGCGACAGGTGCAGTGGTCGACCAAGTTCAAGTCGGAGATGTCGCCACTCTACGACGGTGCGATGGACCCGATGGTTTTCCTGTTGGCATACGAGGAGGCCGTCCTCAAGGCCGGGGGCGACGACAAGGTCATGGCCAACTGGCTTCCCATGGCCTTCACTGGTGTCCCGCGCGCATGGCTGCTCAACCTGTCGGCTTCCTCTGTGGCCTCCTGGGAGGAGTTGCGCGACCTCTTCCTTACCCACTACATGGGGCCGGCGCCCCTGGTTGTCGCTGCTCTCCTGGGTGGTTCACAGGCGCCACACTCAGTTCACCACACCAAGAGGTTCTTTCGCCAGATCGATGCTGTCCTCAAGCGGCGAGGGGCTCCCCAGGGTTGGGTGGCGCCTAAGGCCGACCTGACCTTCAGCTCAGAAGATCACCGCGTCAACACCGCATGTTCGGATGCGCTCCCAATGCTCTGCACGCCCACCATCTGCCAGGTGGTCGTCACCAAGACCCTAATCGATGGTGGTGTCAGCCACAACATGCTCTCAGTGGAGGCCTTCAGCCTCCTCCACGTACCACTGGAGTGGATCCAACCCAGCAAACCCTTCTCGGGCGTTGGGGGCGGTTCCTCTAGTCCCCTGGGGCAGATCCGCCTCCCTGTGACCTTCGGCACCCACGACAACTATCGCATGGAGTTGATCGACTTCGACATTGTTCACATCGGCCTTCCATACAACGCCATCCTCGGATACCCTACCCTGGCTCGGTTCATGGCGGCAACCCATCCAGCCTACAACCTCATGAAGATGCCTGGGAGCGGCGGCGTCCTCACCGTAGCTGGGGATACCAAGGAGGCTTTGCTGGCGCTCAAGTTGGCCCTCTAGGCTGCCGCGATGGTGCAGCCCGCCGGCGCGGACGCCTCCAAGGCCAAGGAAGTTGCACCAACCAAAAAGAAGCAGTTGTTCACTCAGGATAAGGCGGAGACCAAGCATGTGTCGGTTGAGGAAAACGGGTCCTCAGGAGCCACCTTGACCATAGGTGCCGACCTCAACCCTGAACAAGAGGAGGCGCTGGTGAAATTCTTGCGTGCGAACAAGGAGGTGTTTGCATGGGAGCCCAAGCAGCTAGTGGGGGTTCCAAGGGAGGTGATTGAGCATCACCTGAATGTGTGCCCCAATGTGCGCCCTGTAAAGCAAAAGGCGAGGTGGCAGTCCATGGAGAAGCAGGCCTTCATTGTTCAAGAAACCAGCAAGCTGGAGGCGACAGGAGTTATTCGTGAGGTTTGCTACCCTGATTGACTGGCAAACCCCGTTGTCGTGCCGAAAAAGGGGGGAAAGGAGCGCATGTGCGTGGACTTCACCAACCACAACAAGGCCTGCCCGCAAGATCCGTTCCCACTTCCCCTCATTGACCAAATCGTCGACACCACCGCCAAGTGTGACCTGCTTTGTTTCCTGGATGCGTTTTCGGGTTATCACCAGATCAAAATGGCTGTGGAAGACGTAGAGAAGACAGCCTTCCTGACCCCGTGCGGGGTGTACTGCTACACTTGTATGTTGTTCGGGTCGCGCAACGCGGGTGTGACCTTCCAACGGCTGATGCACATCGCCTTGGGCCGGCAGCTTGGGAAGAACGCCGAGGCTTACGTCAACGACATTGTGGTAAAGTCTCGGGAGGCAAGGACCTAAATTCAGGACTTGGAGGAGACCTTTGCGAGCCTTCGCCAAGTAGACCTGTGGCTCAACCCGGAGAAATGCGTGTTCGGTGTCCCTTCAGGCAAGCTGCTGGGTTTCCTCGTGTCCCATAGAGGGATCAAGTCCAACCCGGAGAAGGTCAAAGCAATTGAAGACATGAGTCCACCGCAGACCCTCAGAGAAATGCAGAAGCTCATCGGTCGTGTGACTGCGTTAGGGCGCTTCATCTCCAAGCTGGGGGAGTGCGCCCTATCATTCTTCAAGCTAATGAAGAAAAGGGGCCCATTTGAGTGGACACAGGAGGCCGACCAAGTGTTTAAAGACCGCAAGAAATACTTGACCAGCCCTCCGGTGATGGTGGCGCCGCGCCCTCTCGAGCCCTTAGTGATCTACCTTGCCGCCACTCCCTACTCTGCTAGCGCAGCCCTGGTGGCAGTTTGGGAGGAGCGCCAAGCCAAGGCCGCGTCCCGCCCAGCTACAACCTTAACCGGGGTGACCCAAAGCCAAGAAGGCCTCGCGAGGACCACGACAATGGCAGCAGGGGACCAAGGTCAGCAAGAAGCTGCCCCAAGCAACCAGGCGCTGGGGGCTCCATTGCCTCCGGAAGCTCCTCAACCTCCGGAAGATACAGGCCACGCCAGCATGCCCACCCTCGTCGAGCACCCCGTGTACTTTGTTAGCACGGTGCTACGGGATGCAAGGTCATGGTACCCCATGCCTCAGAAGCTCTTACTCGCGCTCTTGGTGGCCTCACGTAAATTGTGGCACTACTTTCAAGGTCACCCCATCCAAGTCTTTTTGGCCTACCCATTGGAAAGAGTACTCAGGAGCCCCAACTCTGCTGGGAGAGTCGCTTAATGGAACATCAAGCTGCAGGCGTTTCAGTTGGAGTTCAGCACAACCAGGGTCATCAAGGGAGCTGCACTTGCTGATTTCGTAGCAGAATGGACAGACGCACCCGAGCTCAAGGCAGGCGAGGATCGGTCTCTCTCCCTAGGGAGTGAGGCACCAGACAAGTGGGTTATGTATTTCGACAGTGCCTTCTCACAACAAGGCGCGGGGGCTGGCGCAGAGCTAATATCACCCACTCAGGACAAGCTCTACTACGCCGTACAGCTCTGGTTCTAGTAGGGTGAGAAGGTCTCCAACAACATGGCAGAATACGAGGGCCTCATAGTAGGCCTGAAGGCTGCGGCAGCATTGGGAGTGAAGCGGCTCGTCATCAAGGGGGATTCACAACTCCTTGTCAACTTCTCCAACAAGGTGTACGAGACGAAGGACGAGCATACGGAAGCGTATCTCATGGAAGTGCGCAAGATGGAGAAGCAGTTCTGGGGGCTGGAGTTGCAGCATGTGCCCCGCAGCACCAACCAAGAGGCTGATGACATCACCAAGAGGGCGTCCAGACGGCTGCCTCAGGAGCCCAACATTTTTGAGGAACGACTCTTCAAACCATCGGTGGCGCCACCACTTTCAAGGACGACATAGCCTCGGGAAGAACTCCCTCAGCCACCTACCACAGGAGCCCCAGCCTGCGTCCCAACCTCAGGAGCGCGCTTACTCTTGGTGCTGGAGCCTCAGGGGGGATGCTGGACCAAGGAATTCAAGGAATACCTTATGCGAGGGACACTGCCAGATAAGGAAGAGGACGCGGAGCGCGTAGCACGGCAGGCCACCGCCTACTGCATCCAAGACGGTGAGTTATACCGGAAGCGGCCCAATGATGTTTCTCTGTGTTGCATCTCCACGGAACAGGGGAAAGAGCTGGTGGCTGACATACACTGCGGAGATTGCGGACACCACTCGTCATCATGGACCCTCGTCGGCAAGGCAATTCGCAGTGCGTTCTACTGGCCTAAGGCACTCAACGACGCGGTCGAGCTGGTGAAATCCTGTGAAGCCTGCTAGGTCCACGCCAAGCAGATCCACCAGCAGGCACAGGGCCTGCAGACCATCTTGCTCTCGTGGTCGTTCGCGATCTGGGGGCTGGATATCTTGGGCCCATTCCCTCAAGCGCCTGGGGGCTACCGCTACCTCTACGTCTCCATCGACAAGTTCACCAAGTGGGCGGAGGTGGAAGCCGTCTGCACCATCCCAGCCGGTTCCGTGGTCAAGTTCATCAAGGTCCTCGTGAGCCGGTTCGGGGTCAATAACCGCATCATCAACGACAACGGTTCACAGTTCACCAGCAATCTCTTCAAAACATATTGTGCTAACCTTGGAACGCAGATCTGCTAAGCTTCGGTGGTGCACCCCCGGAGCAACAGCCAGGACGAATGCGCCAATGCAGAGGTCCTGAGAGGCCTCAAAACTAGGACTTTCAAGAACAAGTTGGATGCCTGCAGCAGGGGATGGCATGATGAACTCCAGTCCATGTTGTGGTCCATCCACACTACCGCCACCAAGCCAACAGGCGAGACCCCGTTCTTCCTCGTCTATGGAGCAGAAGCAGTTCTCACTGACGAGGTCAGGCATCGCTCCGTGCGGGTCCTGGCGTTTGATGAGACACAGTAGGATGCCATGCGGGGGATGGACCTCGTGCTGGGGGAGGATTGCCGCCGTGATGCCGCGCTACGGGCAGCAAGATACCAACACGCGCTGCAGAGGTATCACTGTCGCAGCATCCGCCCCAGGACGCTCGAGGTAGGTGACCTTGTGCTGAGGCGGGTGCTCTCCAGGGAAGGGCTGCATAAGCTTTCACCCATGTGGGAGGGCCCGCTCAAGGTCGTCCATGTCTCTAGGCCTGGTGTCACGCGCCTGGAGAGTCAGGATGGGGTGCCCATCCCGAACGCCTGGAACATCCAGCACCTCGGGAAGTTCTACCCATGAAGCAAGGCCTAGTGCCTGTGAAGATCGCCACCCGTGACACTCTCACCTAATAATGAGTGGGGCTATACATGCCCCGGAGTCTCAGGAGGCCGCCCTCGGACCATTGGGGCTCCCGCCCATGCCTAGTGGCAGCACTTAGCTCCGTGCTGGTGAGAAGACGTCAAAGACTAGACTAGGTGCCGGACATGGCTTTTCATTTGCTTTCCGCAGTTGGCTCACTCTTTCTTATTTTGAACCTTGGTTAAAGTTGCTTCTTGTGTTCCCTTGCCTTCTACCTTCGTTTCTGTCTTCAGCTCTTTGTCTGATTTGCTCTCTCTCTCTCTCTCTCTCTCTCTCTCTCATAAGCCTCGTGAGGGGGCTGCGCGGGTGCCCGCGTGAGCCTTTTCTCTTCTGTATTTTGCAAGGCCCTCTCGTTCGAACTCACAGCGGGAGCATCCCTCCCAGTCTGTGCCCCTCGGGTACCACGACACAAAGCATCGGGCCCCTGCCAGCGGCCCTTACCGCCAGGGTCCTGGAAATAAAAGGCTCTCAACGAGTTTTCTCTGCAGCTCTTAAGGCGTCCGAAAAAACCTGAAGTGGGTGTCTCGGGAGGCGAGGATCACTTCAAGCATAATAAGCTAAGTTGTTCCTACACGCCAACGTACAACAATAAACGCCATGACAATAGCACAGGAACAATAGATGCAGCAAGTTAACTAGGAAATAATAGTTTGTTGCTCGCCCCCACAGGGCCCCATACTTGTCTCTCTTAATTGCGGGAAGGAAGGAAAACAGAACAAAAGCAGCACGCGCCCTGTCATAGCTCGCGAGGGGTACCCGACGACTGTCCCCTGAGCTCAGTCAGACTCCACCTCCCGCTTCATCGGAGCACAGCGGCGGGACGACCCGCTGCCGCCCTCGAGGCGGGCGCGACGGCGTGGCGGGTGATCGCGGCCACGGCTGGAGGGGCTTTCACCGTTGGAGGAGCCGCCGTAGCTTGACGAGCTGCAGTCGCCTCCGAGAGCGGGTCCACCTTCACCCTCGTCACAGCCTTCACCAAGCCCGAGCACCTCGTCACCGTCGCTGACTTCAGGGCAACACCCGACGCGGTGACCATCATCCCCAAACACCCTCACGTAGAGGGTCACGTCGCCATCATACCTGAAGTGAAGCGTGCATGGCCTGCCCAGGCCACGTGTGCAGGCGAACGTCTGCCAGCCTTGAGCCAAGGCTGCGTTGCCGGTGATGGAGACCTCCACCATGACCCAGGAGGCCCTACTGCAGCAGCCGTCCGCTTGCAACCAGAGCCCGCCGAGGCCAGCTGCTGGCAACTCACCGACGAAGAAGCGCGGGAGCTGAAGCCAGTTGCCAGCCAGATTTTTTGACCACACAACGAACTCCAGCGACAACTCCATTGAATGGAAGCACGGCCGGGGAGGCCGAGCAGCCACAGCATGCCTTCCCCCATCAATTGGGCTGCCTCGGCACGGGCGGCCACCACCGCATGAAGGACCACCGCCGCGGCCGCGAGAAGCCACGGCCGGGGCTGTAGTGTACTTGCGAGGGCGACCGCGTCCACACTTGGGCAGAGGGAAGACAGGCCCGTCCCGGCGAGCCTTCCCCTTCTCCACAGCCGAAAACCTCTTTGGGGGCGCCATGGGGGGTGCTGCGAGAAGTGGAGCAAGGAAGAAGAAGCAAGCGGAATGGGAAGAGATGGGCAACGGGGGCTTTCGCCCCTCCTCATATATAGCCCAAAGGAGGCCAACCGTCGACCTCCACGATCGCAGGTAATGATAACCTTTTTTGCATGCAGCAGGGACTCGTCAAGTCGTGTAGTTGCCGAAGCAGCGTGGGGAAGCGGAGACGCCCACGTCCAATTAGTCGGCACGCGTCAACCAAGGCCGCAGGCTTTGGGGGCCTGCGGTGCTCTGCACTTGCCCTTTGGCTTCACCGCTAAGCCAAGTCCGAGCGTGCCTTGGGCCCGGGGGCTACTGTCTGCGTTCTGGGAATGGGGGTCCCCAGACTTGCCTGCCTGCAGCCCGCAGCGTGGCTCCATCAGCGGCCCAGTGCGGCCCATCTTCATCAATCAAACACTCAGGACCCTCGTGAGGAGCCAAGCCTCGAGGGGCGAACGACACAAGGCCTCCTCAGGAGCGGCCTCAGCAGGAAGGTTCACGAGGGAGGCGGAGAGATCAAGGCAAGGGGTACCTCGCGAGGGTCCCATGACGCAAGCCATGACGACCAAGGCCAGGCGGGTGCCAGTGCGCGCAGTGTACTCGTTTTCCCTTTGGTGCTAAGGGGTCAAGCGCAGGCGCGGAGTACCAAGGCATCAGGCAAAGGTTTCCTCGGTGCAACAAGACCAAGACTAGCAGGATGGGAAGAAGGAGGTCACTGTGGAGCCTAAGACGGCGTCATCACCAGATCCTTTGGCAGGAGAAGACCACCTTTAGTCAGGATCGCTTGTACTAGATATCCCCTTTCAAAATGTCCATTGTGGGATCCCTTCCCGCTCAATATTTGGGAAGAGGACCAGGGCCTCTATAAATAGGACTAGCCACCAAGACAAGGGGACGGATCGACCAGTCCATTCAGACCAGAACCACCACCGAGCACAAGAACACCTCGCATCAGGAGGCTGTTCTTCCCCTTGTACTGTTCATCATTAGCCCAAGAGGCAATCCACCACCACCACACTGGAGTAGGGGATTACACCACAACAGTGGCCCAAACCAGTATAAATCTCGTGTCTCTTGTGCTGTGATTTCGTCTAGTTAAGCTTAGGGATCGCGGTGAGGCTAAGAGCGAGATTAGGTAGGGGGAAATCTTCGTGCGCACCCCAGAGTTTGAACCTTAAGGGTTTCGCCGAAACCTGATATCTGACACACACCTTTATAAATAAGGTGTAGATGGTGTTATTAGATGCTATGTACCTGAGCATGAACAGGAACAGATCCTACGCGAGTGTCACTCCGAGGCTTATGGAGGACACCACGCTGGAGATAGAAGTGCACATAAGGTATTGCAATCCGTTTTTATTGGCCTACTCTCTTCAAAGATGCCCGTAAGTTTGTGTTGTCTTGTGATGAATCTCAAAGAATCGGTAATATTAGTAGACGTCAAGAAACGCCTATGAATTATTCACTTGTTATTGAACCATTTGATGTTTGGGTGTTTCATTATATGGGACTGTTTCCTTCCTCTAATGGGTATACACATATTTTAGGTGCTATTGATTACGTTACTAAGTGGGTAGAAGCTATTCCAACTAGTAGTGATGATCATAACACCTCTATTAAGATGCTCAAAGAAGTTAATTTTCCAAGGTTTGCAGTCCCTAGATACTTAATGAATGATGGTGGTTCACATTTTATTCATGGTGCTTTCCGTAAAATGCTTGCTAAATATGATGTTAATCATAGAATTGCATCTCCATATCACCCACAGTCTAGTGTCCAAGTAGAACTGAGTAATAGAGAGCTCATATTAATTTTGCAAAAGACTCTTAATAGGTCTAGAAAGAATTGGTCCAAGAAACTTGATGATGCATTATGGGCCTATAGAACTGCATATAAAAATCCAATGGCTATGTCTCCTTATAAAATGGTTGATGGAAAAGCTTCTCACTTACCTCTCAAACTAGAACATAAGGCGTATTGGGCCATTAAAGAGCTCAATTATGATTTCAAACTTGCCGGTGAGAAGAGGCTATTTGACATTAGCTCACTTGATGAATGGAGAACTCAAGCCTATGAGAATGCCAAACTGTTTAAAGAAAAGGTCAAAAGATGGCATGACAAAAGGATACAAAAGGGTGAGTTCAATGTAGGTGATTATGTTTTGCTATACAACTCTCATTTAAGATTCTTTGCGGGAAAACTTCTCTCTAAATGGGAAGGCCCTTATGTTATTGAGGAGGTCTATCATTCCGGTGCCATAAAAATCAAGAACTTTGAAGTCACAACTCTGAAGGTGGTGAACGGTAAAAGGATCAAACATTATATCTCGGGTAATCCCATAAATGTTGAAACCAAAGTTATTGAAACCGTAACCCCAGAGAAATACATAAGGGACACTTTCCAGAATGTTTCATACTCTGAAAAGGAATAGATATGTGGTACGGTAAGTAAACCGACCCCAAAACAATTCTAATAGCAATGTTTCTCCGTTTTGGAATATTTAAGAAAATAGGAAAATAAGAAGTACTCTGGGAAGGACACGAGGCATCCACGAGGGTGGAGGGCGCGCCCTACTCCATGGGCGCGCCCCCTGCCTCGTGGGCACCTCGTGTGCTCTCTGGACTCTGTTTTCTTGCATGATACTTCTTTTGGTCGATAAAAATTCACTATATAATCGCCCAAAGGTTTTGACCACCGTATCACGCAAATATCATCTGTCTTTGTTTAGAGCTATTTTTCTGATAGATCTAGATCACCATGACGTCTCCAAGCGCCCCCAAGGACAAGTTCTTCGAGAATGTCATCAACCCCTACCTCGCAGAAGTGCTGCAACATCCTAAAACCATTGAGATGCGTGAGGGGTTGTTGCACATCCGCGATGTTGTGGGACCAAGGAGGACTGGAAGCACGGAGACAAGGCTCGAAGCAATGGAGCAACAAGTTTTCAAGTGCCAGGAGATGGTGGAACGCGGACTCGACGCCAACCACACAATGATCATGGATTTCACCAACAACCACAAGCTAGATGTCAAGAACATTGGGGAGACCATCTTCAAGCTTCACGAGAAAATCAAGCACCTCCAGGCCCAGATCTATGACCTACAAAACCAAAACTGTGAGTATGAATATAGATTCAAGAGGATGAGTTTGGATGCAGATTTGAGGATCCTGGAGACTCGATCATCCTTTTATGATGGTGAGCCTATGCCTTGGAAGATGGACGACAAGCCTACATCATCAACAACTCTACCATCACCACCTCCGAAGAAAGAGACATAAATACATGGGTATGGGCACTCCCCTTGGCAACTGCCAAGCTTGGGGGAGGTGCCACAGTATCGTATCACCATCACACTCCTATCTTTATCATTTTTCTTAGTTCGATCGTTTTGGTAATATCTTGATCTATTAGAATAAAGTTTTAATATGATTTAGTTTTGAGTTTTGCTTTATGATCCTTCTATGTAATCGAGTCCATGAGCCATATATATATAATAAAGATTAGTGTTGAGTCAAGGGCTTGATTGTCCTGTTATGATCTTGAGGGAATTAAAGAAAAAGAGAGAATAAAAAGAAATAACGAGATCATATTGATCTTATGGAGAGTAATGACTTCACACATAAAGAGTATGGTGAATAAAAGTTGTTGAGAGTTGACAAACATTGTTTTGGTCATCATTGCAATTAATATGAAGTAATAAAGAAAGAGAGGTTCTCACATATAAATATACTATCTTGGACGTCTTTTATGATTGTGAGCACTCATTAAAATATGACATGCTAAAAAGTTGATGTTGGACAAGGAAGACAATGTAATGGGTTATGTTTTCTTATATCCGAAAATAAAGTATATTGTCATGGATCATCCAACATGTTGAGCTTGCGTTTCCCCCTCATGCTAGCCAAATTCTTCGCACCAAGTAGAGATACTACTTGTGCTTCAAAATATCCTTAAACCCAGTTTGCCATGAGAGTCCACCATATCTACCTATGGATTGAGTAAGATCCTTCAAGTAAGTTGTCATTGTTACAAGCAATAAAAATTGCTCTTTAAATATGTATGATTTATTAGTGTGGAGAAAATCAGCTTTACACGATCTTGTGATATGGAAGTAATAAAAGCAACGGACTGCATAATAAAGGTCCATATCACAAGTGGCAATATAAAGGGACGTTCTTTCGCATTAAGATTTTGTGCATCCAACCATAAAATCACATGACAACCTCTGCTTCCCTCTGAGAAGGGCCTATCTTTTATTATTTTTCTTATGCCTTATGCAAGAGTCATGGTGATCTTCACCTTTCCTTTTTACATTTTATCCTTTGGCAAGCACATTTTATCCAATTGGATGTAAGTTATCATAAACTATTATTGTTGACATTACCCTTGAGGTAAAAGGTTGGGAGGCAACACTATAAGCCCCTATCTTTCTTTGTGTCTGATTAAAACTCTATACCCATAAGTATTGCATGAGTGTTAGCAATTGTGAAATACTAAATGATAGTTGAGTATGTTGACTTGCTGAAAAGCTCTTATATTGACTCTTTCGGATGTTAAGATAAATTGCAATTGCTTCAATGACCGAGATTATAGTTTGTTAGTTTTTAATGAAGTTTCTGATTCATACTTGACACTGTGAATAGAGTGTTACTTTAGCATAAGAAATCATATGACCATATGCATTTATATATGTTGTTGTTTCAAGAATGATCATGATGCCCTCATGTCCGTATTTTATTTTATCGACACCTCCATCTCTAAAACAAGTGGACATATTTTTCGATTTCGGCTTTCGCTTGAGGACAAGCGAGGTCTAAGCTTGGGGGAGTTGATACGTCCATTTTGCATCATGCTTTGATATTGATATTTATTGCATTATGGGCTGTTATTACACATTATGTCACAATACTTATGCCTTTTCTCTCTTATTTTACAAGGTTTACATGAAGAGGGAGAATGTCGGCAACTGGAATTCTGGGATGGAAAAGGAGCAAATATTAGAGACCTATTCTGCACAACTCCCAAAGTCCTGAGACTTCACGGAGGCACATTTTGGAATTAATAAAAAATACTGGCGAAAGAATCAACCAGAGGGGGCCCACACCCTGGCCACGAGGGTGGGGGGCATCCTACCCCCTGGGCGCACCCCCTGTCTCGTGGGCCCCCTAGCAGGCCTCTGGTGCCCATATTTTGCTATATGAAGTCTTTCGCCCTGGAAAAAATCAGAAGGAAGCTTTCGGGACGAAGCGCCGCCGTCTCGAGGCAGAACCTTGGTGGAACCAATCTAGGGCTCCGGCGGAGCTGTTCTGCCGGGGAAACATCCCTCTGGGAGGGGGAAATCATCACCATCGTCATCGCCGTCGACCCTCTCATCGGGAGGGGCTCAATCTCCATCAACATCTTCACCAGCACCATCTCCTCTCAAACCCTACTTCATCTCTTGTATCAGATCTTTGTCTCCAAACCACAGATTGGTACCTGTGGGTTGCTAGTAGTGTTGATTACTCCCTTTAGTTGATGCTAGTTAGTTTATTCGGTGGAAGATTATATGTTCAGATCCTTAACGCATATTAATACCCCTCTGATTATGAACATGAATATGATTTGTGAGTTGTTACGTTTGTTCCTGAGGACATGGGAGAAGTCTTGCTATAAGTAGTCATGTGAATTTGGTATTCGTTCGATATTTTGATAAGATGTATGATGTCTTTCCTCTAGTTGTGCTAAGTGAACATCGACTACATGACACTTCACCATTATTTGGGACTAGGGGAAGGAATTGGGAAGTAATAAGTAGATGATGGGTTGCTTCGTAAGGGGCTGATTTGGATCCATATGTTTCATGCTATGGTTAGGTTTACCTTAATTCTTCTTTCATAGTTGCGGATGCTTGCGAGAGTAGTTAATCATAAGTGGGATGCTTGTCCAAGGAAAGGAAGCACCCAAGCACCGGTTCACCCACATATCAAATTATCAAAGTAACGAACGCGAATTATATGAGCATGATGAAAACTAGCTTGACGATAATTCCCATGTGTCCTCGGGAGTGTTTTCCTTTATATAAGAGTTTGTCCAGGCTTGTCCTTTGCTACCAAAAGGATTGGGCCAGCTTTATGCACCTTTATTTACTTTTATTGCTTGTTACCCGTTACAAATTACCTTATCACAAAACTATCTGTTACCGATAATTTCAGTGCTTGTAGAGAATACCTTACTGAAAACTGCTTGTCATTTCCTTCTGCTCCTCGTTGGGTTCGACACTCTTACTTATAGAAAGGACTATGATAGATCCCCTATACTTGTGGGTCACCATTGCTCAACAATCTTCTCACAATTAAACAAAGCAGCCGCCAGATAACACCGACGCGGGGTGGCTATTTATAGCCGCAGCTTCCCCTGGTTGGAAAAGACCATTTTGGACACGCGGTCCAGCCAATGGACAACCGACATGTTCTCAACGGACAGCTTTCAAGAGCAATGATAACATTACTTGAGGACCAAGTAATGCTAACTCCTCGGTCAGAGACAAATCTCTCGCAGCGAAGAATATCACAGTCTCTTGGTGGCAAGTATTTTCTCAGAACAGAAAGAGATTTCTCTCGCAACGTTCATAGGATTTGGGTTTAGCAACAGAGAATCAAAGCTACGAATGCTACACGCCTCTTAATAGTATGGTGGTCCTATGACTCAATAAAGAGAAGATAAACAATGAAATAAATGCTACGTCTTCACTTCGTCTTCAAACTTCTCGGTCATAGTCACTTTCTTCGGACGAGCACCAAACCAATTGCTTCGCATCAGCAATTTTTGAGGGGTCACTCTTGTTATCGTAGTCTTCGTGTTAGCCTTCACTGCCACGCAGGGGATTATCTTTGTTGTTTGAATCAAACTCCTCTTGATTCCAACGACCTGTTATTCTGTGTGCACTAGCAAACCACATGAGTCCCATACAGTTTATGTCAACAAACTCCAAAACATAAGGAGGCAAATTATTGCACCAACAGTTCAATCTTGCGGTGTTCTCACCCGGTAATAGAAGGGGTAGCAAGGCACGTATTTTTATTGTTGCCATTAGGGTTAAAATGATGGGGTTTAATCATATTGCTTGAGTTTACTTTGTCTACATCATGCCATCTTGCATAAGGTGTTACTCCATTTGTCATGAACTTAATACCATAGATGCATGCTGGACGACGGTCGACTGGTGGAGTAATAGTAGTAGATGCAGGAAGGAGTCGATCTACTTGTCACAGATGTGATGCCTATATATGTGATCATTACCATGAATAACATCAAAACTATGCGCTTTTCTATCAATTGCCCAACAGTAATGTGTTTACCCACTGTATGCTATTTGTTCGAGAGAAGCCTCTAGTGAAAACTATGGCCCGGGGTCTATTAAATCATATTGCTAAAAACAAAAATACCTTGCTATAATTTTACTCCTTTTATTTTACTTTTACTTTTATCTATCTACCACTACAAGACTTAATCCTTGCAAGTAACGAGTTCAAGGGGATTGACAACCGTCTTGCCCGTGTTGGGTGCAAGTATATGCTTTTGTGTGTGCAGATGTTGTTCACTAGGGTTTGAGAGATTCTCCTACTGGTTCGATAAACCTTGGTTCTCAGTGAGGCAAATTCTTAACACTACTATATTTCTTCACCCTTCCTCTCCGGGGAAAATCCTAACGCAGCTCAGAAGTAGCATGTGTGTGTAGGCAAGCCCATTGTTGGATATAGGCAAGCCCATTGTTGGATGAAACTCAAAGGAATATCAATCCCTATGAATACACAAATGCCATTTGATTGAACCTTTGGTTATCATGTGATGCTACCTTTGCTTCATGATACAATACACAACCCGTGGTGAGATGTATCAATATCCTCTTGAGTCATACCCATGCTCACTAAACTGGTCTCCTCGTTGTCGGTTTTGTTCTTCTTTCTCATTGACATGTTCCGGCATCCTCGTGGCGTCGTCACTGTGTCTAGCCAGACGATGGTGGATGTCATCACATCAAGAGGGCCCTAAGAATATCTCTCCTTCATCGGAGAAGCAAATCCACTCTTGAGCTATCGATTATCTAGCCAAATTTTCCGATGAACCTGTAAGTTGTCGTTATGATCAGCGTGTTACAGATAACGTTTGAGAAACCCCAAAGTTCATCAGATGGTAAGAAGATACTATGATAATCTCATGGTCTAAGGAACTAAAAACACATTAACACTTCGTGTTATAGCAATTAACTTGTGACGATATCATCTCAAAATAGAACAAACAAATTTGAATCGATTCAATATGATCTCATAATTTCAATGTTGCTTTATGATTAATGTTACATTTAACAATATCCTAAGATCTGGAAAACGTGATCAACAACAACACTTAAGCTAGTCTTAGAGACAAGACTAGGAATCTTATTTTTCATGTTTATCGTTCACACGTGCATATGAGTTTTCCACTGAATCAAATATTGTCGGATCATAGCAGTTATAACATACAACATAAACTCTTAATTATGAATAGAGAAATATAATATGACAATGTTATTTCATCTAGGGCATATTTCCGACAAAGGGCACAATGATGTATGGATTGGGTCGAGACGTGAGGAAGTACTTGACATTGTACGTCATGATTGTAATTCTTGATTTTGAGCAATACAAGAATTATTGGCAAAAAAAGAAGTTATGGGTGGCCATGGGGAACCCTTGCGACAAGACAAACCTCGACCTTTTCTATGCGTCCACCACTATCACCATCAGCAATGTGGCAAAAACTCCTATTTAGGATGCACCATTGATATCGTATGATTGAAAATCTAAGAACATTGCACCACTCATTTTTTAGGTTTCTAAAAGGAAAATTGAAAAGCGTGGGAGGCCCTCAAGGAGAAAGCTTGGGTAGGCAAGATTAAGATGGACCACACATTATCTTTGGCTCACATCCAACAATTTATTGAGCTTTGGACGCTTATAAGTGACTTATAAGTAAATGAGTTGCGAGGGATAATTTGCTTGGAAGCACACAACGGATGGCCAATACTCGGCGGCTTCCGCATATGAGGCGTATGGGAACTTTCTTTTCACCTTTGGCTCACACCATTTGGAAGGCTTGGGAACATCCCAAAGTAAATTTATTTACTTGGTTGGCCATCTAAGATCGGATTTGGACCATCGATAGATTGGCTAAGCGGGGATGGTTAAAATATGTCCTTTGTCCCCTTTGCAAGCAAGTGAAGGAAATATGCCTTAGAGGCAATAATAAAGTTGTTATTTTATATTTACTTATTCATGATAAATGTTTATTATTCATGCTAGAATTCTTTTAACCAAAAACTTGATACATGTGTGGATACATAGACAAAACACTGTGTCCCTAGTAAGCCTCTACTAGACTAGCTCGTTAATCAAAGATGGTTAAGTTTCCTAACCATAGAAATGTGTTGTCATTTGATGAACGGGATCACATCATTAGGAGAATGATGTGATGGACATGAACCATTCGTTAGCTTAGCATTATGATCATTCAGTTTTATTGCTATTGCTTTCTTCATGTCAACATATTCCTCCGACTATGAGATTATGCAACTCCCGGATACCGGAGGAATGCCTTGTGTGCTATCAAACGTCACAACATAACTGGGTGATTATAAAGACGCTCTGGAGGTATCTCTGAAGGTGTTTGTTGGGTTGGCATAGATTGAGATTAGGATTTGTCACTCCCGAGTATCGGAGAGGTATCTCTGGGCCCTCTCAGTATTGCACATCATAAGAAGCCTTGCAAGAAAAGTGACTAATGAGTTAGTTGCAGGATGATGCATTATGGAACGAGTAAAGAGACTTGCCAGTAACGACATTGAACAAGGTATGAAGATACCAAAGATTGAATCTCGGGAAAGTAACATGCCAATGACAAAGGGAATAACGTTTGTTGTCATTACAGTTCCACCGATGAAGATGTTCGTAGAATATGTGGGAGCCAATATGAGCATCCAGGTTCCGCTATTTAATATTGACCAGAGAGGTGTCTCGGTCATGTCTACATAGTTCTCGAGCCCATAGGGTCCGCACGCTTAATGTTCGATGACGATTTTGTATTATATGAATTATGTGATTTGGTGAGCGAATGTTGGTCGGAGTCCCGGATGAGATAACGGACATGGTGAGGAGTCTAGAAATGGTCGAGAGGTAAATATTGATATATAGGATGATAGTATTCGGACACCGGAAGTGCTTCAGAGGGTACCAGGTACATATCGGGTCACCGGAAGGGGTTCCGGGCACACCCCCCCCCCTAGCAAAGAT
The DNA here is from genome assembly GCF_018294505.1 of Triticum aestivum. NCBI lineage: Eukaryota > Viridiplantae > Streptophyta > Magnoliopsida > Poales > Poaceae > Triticum > Triticum aestivum. Next base: position 517,624,089 of record NC_057795.1, on the reverse strand, counting down.
ATGGGCCTAATGGGCCAAGAGGGGAAACACAGCAGCCAGCACGGTCTTCTATGCCCCCCATATGGGCCGCACATGAGGGGAAGGGAAGAGGGGAAGATAGAAAGGAAGGGGAGGGATTCGGCCTCCCCCTTCCTTCCCTCCTTCCTCCTTCCTTTCCCCTACGGTGAATAAGGAAGAAGGGGAGGCCAAATTGGGGGAGGCACCCAAGTAGGATTCCTCCTACTTGGGGTGCCCTTTGCTGCTCCCCTCCCTATCCCACATATATATTCATGGTGAGGGGGCGCCTAGAACACACAACAACATCTGTTAGTCATGTGCGGCGCCCCGCTCCATAGATTACACCCTCGGTCATATTCTCGTGGTGCTTAGGCGAAGCCCTATTAAAGGGAATTCCTCCTAACATAGAAAACTCTATTTATTTGGGATCGGTCTCCTGGATCGTTCCCTCAAGTGATCGGTCACTCCTTGTCAACCCGCGGATAACTTCACCATCATCGCCACCATGTCGTCATGTTGACGAAACTCGTCTACTACATCGACACTTTGCTGGATCAAGAGTTCGAGGGACATCATCAAGTTGAACGTGTGCAGAACTCGGAGGTGCCATACGCTCGGTGCTTGATCGGTCGGAACAAGAAGAAGTTCGACAACATCAACCGCATTGTCAAATGCTTTCGCTTTCGGTCTGCGAGAGTACGTAGACATACTCTCCACCTCTCGTTGCTATGCGTCTCCTAGATATATCTTGCGTGAGCGTAGGAATTTTTTTGAAATTGCATGCTACATTTCCCAATAGTGGCATCATGAGACAGGTCTATGCGTAGACGATATGCACGAGTAGAACACAAAGAGTTGTGGGTGGTGATCGTCATACTGCTTACCACCAATGTCTTATTTTGTTTCGGCGGTATTGTTGGGTGAAGCGGCCTGGACCAACCTTACATGACCATGTTCATGAGACCGGTTCCACTGACAGACATGCAACTAGTTTTGCATAAAGGTGGTTGGCGGGTGTCTGTTTCTCCCACTTTAGTTGAATCAAATTTGACTGCGGCCGGTCCTTGTTGAAGGTTAAAACCGCAAACTTGATAAATCACCGTTGTGGTTTTAATGTGTAGGTAAGAAGGGTTCTTGCTAGAAGCCCGTAGCAGCCACGTAAAACTTGCAACAACAAAGTAGAGGACGTCTAACTTGTCTTTGTAGGGCATGTTGTGATGTGATATGGTCAATACATGATGTGATATACGTTGTTGTATGACATGATCATGTTTTGTAAAAGTTATCGGCAACTGGCAGGAGCCTTATGGTTGTCGCTTTATTGTATGAAATGCAAACGCCATGTAATTGCTTTACTTTACCACTAAGCGGTAGCGATAGTTGTAGAAGCAATAGTTGGCGAGACGACCACGATGTTATGATGGAGATCAAGGTGTCAAGACGGTGATAATGGAGATCATAATGAGGCCTTGGAGATGGAGATCAAAAGCACAAGATGATGATGGCCATATCATGTCACATATTTCTGATTGCATGTGATGTTTATCTTTATGCATCTTATTTTTCTTAGTATGGCGGTAGCATTATAAGATGATCCCTTAACTGAAATTTCAAGGTATAAGTGTTCTCCCTGAGTATGCACTGTTGTGACAGTTCTTCGTGCTGAGACACCACGTGATGATCGGGTATGATAGGCTCTATGTTCACATACAACGGGAGCAAGACAGTTTTGCACATGCGGAATACTCAGGTTAAACTTGACGAGCCTAGCATGTACAGACATGGCCTCGGAACACTAGAGACCAAAAGGTCAAATGCGAATCATATAGTAGATACGATCAACATAGAGATGTTCACCATTGATGACTACTCCATCGCACGTGATGATCGGACATGGTTTAGTTGATTTGGATCATGTATCATTTAGATGACTTGAGGGATGTCAATCTAAGTGGGAGTTCTTAAGTAATATGATTAATTGAACTTAATTTATCATGAAATTAGTCCTGATAGTTTTTGCATATCTATGTTGTAGATCAATAGCCCGTCCTACCGTTCCCTTGAATTTTAATGCATTCCTAGAGAAATCTAAGTTGAAAGATGATGGTAGCAACTACACAGACTGGGTTCATAACTTGAGGATTATCCTCATTGTTGCACCGAAGAATTATGTCCTTGATGCACCGCTAGGTGAAAGGCCTGTTGCAGGAGTAGATGTTGATGTTATGAACGTCTGGCAAGCTCCCTCTGATGACTACTTGATAGTTTAGTGTGACATGCTTTACGGCTTAGAATCGGGACTTCAAAGATGACGTTTTGAACGTCATGGACCGTATGAGATGTTCCAGGAGTTGAAGTTAAAATTTCAAGCAAATGCCCGAGTTGAGAGATATGAAGTCTCCAACAAGTTCTATAGCTGCAAGATGGAGGAGAACAGTTTTGTCAATGAAAACATACTCAAAATGTCTGGATATCATAATCACTTGACTCAGCTGGGAGTTTATATTCCAGATGATTGTGTCATTGACAGAGTTCTCCAATCACTGCCACCAAGCTACAAAGGCTTCGTGATGAACTATAATATGCAAGGGATGGAAAAGACTATTCCCGAACTCTTCGCAATGCTCAAAGCTGCGGAGGTAGAAACCAAGAAGGAGCATCAAGTGTTGATGGTTAACAAGACCACTAGTTTCAAGAAAAAGGGCAAGGGGAAGAAGGGGAACTTCAAGAAGAATGGCAAGCAAGTTGCCACTCCCGGGAAGAAGCCCAAAGTTGGACCTAAGCCTGAAACTGAGTGCTTCTTTTATGGTCATGCACCCTTGAGGAGTGGTCCATTTTTGTTGACTCCCGATTGTAGTGATACACATATTCATAATATTGATGCCAAAAGATGCAAAGTTGATAAAGATAGTGCATTTGTGGCACTGCCGTTTAGGTCATATTGCTTCAAAACGCGTGAAGAAACTCCATACACATGGACTTTTGGAATCACTTGATTATGAATCGTTCGGTACTTGCAAACCATGCCTCATGGGCAAGATGACTAAAACTCCGTTCTCTGGAACAATAGAGCGAGCCTATGACTTATTGGAAATAATACATACCGATGTATGCGGTCCAATGAGTGTTGAGGCTCGCGGCGGGTATCATTATTTTTTGACCTTCACAGATGATTTGAGAAGATATTGGTATATCTACTTAATGAAACACAAGTCTGAAACATTTGAAAAGTTCAAAGAATTTCAGAGTGAAGTGGAGAATCATTGTAACAAGAAAATAAAGTTTCTACTATCTGATCGTGGAGAAGAATATTTGAGTTACGAGTTTGGCCTTCATTTAAAACAATGTGGAATAGTTTCACAACTCACACCACCTGGAACACCACAACGTAGTGGTGTGTCCAGACGTCGTAACCATACTTTATTAGATATGGTACGATCTATGATGTCTCTTACCAATTTACCACTATCGTTTTGGGGTTATGCATTAGAGACATCTACATTCACGTTAAATAGGGAACCATCTAAATCTGTTGAGACGACACCGTATGAACTGTGGTTCGGCAATAAACCTAAGCTGTCGTTTCTTAAAGTTTGGGGTTGCAACACTTATGTCAAAAGGCTTTAGTCTGATAAGCTTGAACCCAAATCAGGGAAGTGCATCTTCATAGGATACCCTAAGGAAACAATTGGGTACACCTTCTACTACAGATCTGAAGGCAAGATCTTTGTTGCCAAAAATGGAACCTTTCTAGAGAAGGAGTATCTCTCGAAAGAAGTGAGTGGGAGGAAAGTAAAAACTTGATGAGGTAATTATACCTTCTCTCACTTTAGAAAGTAGCTCATCCTAGAAATCCATTCACGTGATGCCTACACCAACTAGAGAGGAAGCTAATGATGATGATCATGAAACTTTAGATCAAGTTACTACCGAACCTCGTAGGTCAACCAGAACACGATCGACACTAGAGTGGTATAGTAATCCTGTTCTAGAAGTCATGTTACTAGACCATGACGAACCTACGAACTATGAAGAAGCTATGATGATCCCAGATTCTGATAAATGGCTTGAGGCCATGAAATCTGAGATAGAATCCATGTATGAGAACAAAGTGTGGACTTTGGTGGATTTGCCCGATGATCGGCGACCCATAGAGAATAAATGGATCTTCAAGAAGAAGATTGACGCTGATGGTAATGTTACTATCTATAAAGCTCGACTTGTCTCAAAAGGTTTTCGACAAGTTCAAGGAGTTGACTATAATGAGACTTTCTCACCCGTAGCAATGCTTAAGCCTTTCCGAATCATGTTAGCAATTGCCGCATTTTATGATTATGAAATCTAGCAAATGGACGTCAAAATAGCATTCCTTAATGGATTTCTAAAAGAAGAGTTGTATATGATGCAACCAGAAGGTTTTGTCGATCCTAAAGGTGCTAACAAAGTGTGCAAGCTCCAGCGATCCATCTACACTACAAAAAAAATACACTTCCGTGATGATACGTGTTTGTCACAGTAGGTCGCATTTTTTGTCATGCATGTAAATCCATGACAAATTTATGACAGAATCAAGATAGTCATACATGTGCTGTCGTAGAAGTGTTCCATGACATTACCAAAATTATCATCACGGAAGTGTCCACTTCCATGACGATAAATCGCGCGACACAGAACTGCTTTCGTCAAGGGTGACCGACACGTGGCATCCACCGTAACGGAACACCGTTAAGCTATCGGGTCGGGTTTTGGATCCGATAACCCGTTAACAGCCCCGACCAATGGGGATTTTCCACATGTAAAATCATCATTGGCTGGAGGAAACACGTGTCGGCTCACCGTTGGGGCAGATGTCATCCGCTCATTGGACCGAAGGTGCCTATGATACGGCAACACATGGCACGGCCCAACAAAGGCCCATTCCTGTGAAAAGGTCGGCCCGTTTGACTTGGTCAAAAGGTGGCGGGCCGGCCCACGGAAAGCCTGTTAACGGCCTATTCACATGTAGCCCATTTACAGCCCGCTAACCGAGGGGCCGTTACGCCCTATCCGAATTAGGCCCAGTAGCGTCATCTGGGCCGTCCAATATGATTCAGCCCGTTTTAACTTCCGGCCCGTGTGTGGCCCATGACTTCTTTCGGCCCATATGAGGACCTTTGTAACTCTAGGCCCATTAACGACCCGTGGTGAAAATGGCCCGTAATGAACAGTGTATCACTTTATACCCATTAACGGTCCGTTATTCCATTGGGCCGTTTCCAGCCCAAGTTATCTTTCGGCCTTCTCAGGGCCCATTGATTCTTGGGCTCATTTGCAGCATTCGGTTACATACGGCCCGTTACTGTCATTTTCTGCTTGTGGGCCAAATTCAGCTCGTCGTTACAGTCGGCCCGTTTGCAGACCGTTAATACGTTGGGCCGTTTTCATGTCAAAAAAAACCTGTTGGGCTGTTTTCATAGAGTTATCAAATACGGCCTATTAACGGCCCGTTATGGTCCACGAATAGTACGGCCCATGATTGACAAAATGATGATACGCCCCGTAGAAGGCCCATGGATCCTACGGCCAGTATGAGGCCCATGGATAGTACGGCCCGTAGAAGGCCCATGGACCCTACGGCCCGTAGAAGGCCCATGGACCCTACGGCCCGTAGAAGGCCCATTGATCCCTAAGGCCCGTATAGAAGGCCGATGGATCCTACGGCCCATATAGAAGGCCAATGGTCCTACGGCCGAATGAAGGCCCATGGATCATACGGCCTGCAGGAGGCCCATGGTTACAATAGTCCGTGTGTTGCCATGATTATTTTGGCCTAGTTACCAAAAATAGGCTATTGTGGCCACTAGAAAAACACAGAAAAAGAACTGAAGTGACTACAAGCAAACAACTAAACAAGACAATAAGGAAATAAATAAGCAAGCAATTAAGGCTAGCCTATTATCACTATTACACATATTACATCCACTGGGCATCAAAGTTCACCACCAGTGCAAATATAGGGAACAAAGCAGCATATTACATACACTTGACCATCAAAATAGGCCACCAGTGCAAATAAACGCGGTAGCAAAACAAGAGCATAACTGAATCAACTTCAGAAGAGCTCAAGAAACGTTATCCTGGGTATCCACCATGCTGGCAATAAGCTTAGCAAGTTGATTAGCTTTGTCCGGTTTGGCGCTAAAATCCTCCAACGCTTGCTGTTGCACCAGAAAGTATGCATCTGAATGCTCCAGGGACTTCTGCAGTCCTTCCGCTTCTTGTCGCAGCACAGCTGATCGATGTCTTTTAGCTTGTAGTTGAGACTCAAGAAACCGAACTGATTCAGACAGTGAGTTTGAATAGCTTATGCAAGCGGTAGTGGCCAATAACTCGGACACTAAACTAAGACATGACTTTGGGGTTGTCTCGCTGTCTTCAAGATAGTCTTCCTTAGCTGTTTTATCAGCTTTGTTGGAGACCAACAAGGATGTGTCACTATCCTGAACCTTATCTGCATTACTTCCTTTACAATTTCTTAATAAGTCACTCTTCCCCAATATTCTGTCAGCATTCTAAAAGAAGAAACAAGCAGACACATAACAAGTTTAGCCTGTACTAGTATATGAAACTCATTTCAGTGAACCAGTTAATTAGTAAGGTGGACAGGATTAAACTACCAAGTCTTCTATTGCCAAGTACTAGTACATAATAAAAGCATCAAACAAACATATATCTATGTCCTATGGTCACTACATTGTCTTGCCAAATCAAAATAGAGACACGGTTCAAATCATATCAATTCAAGACAAAGCAGCAATGAAAGAATACAAAGCATGGGAAACTACACGGCACAACAAGATTTCAGATGGTACCACGGGTCTACATGTACAACAACACTATTGGCTCTGTTGTGATGCTAGTAATGTGCATGATATGAAAGTCAACTGTATACACAATTGAAATTGAAATCAAAAGAGCTATTGATAAGAGCAAACCTGTTAAAGAAACATGCGTGAACATACCTGCCGTGCCATTGGAGTTTCGATTGGATCCTTCAATTTAAAAATAAGTTGGTATGAGTAAATACAATGATACAAGAGCAGAGCAATCATAGTTAAAAAAGGCGCGCTTAAGCGAGCGCTTAAGCGCGCCTAGGCTCTAGGCGTTGGCAAAACGCATTGCGCATAACTACACTTAATCTGTGCATAACTGCGCATAAGCATGCGCTTTGGTCACTAAAGTGCAAGGCGGTGGCAAAACGCACAATTAACGCCTAGCACTTTTTGAACTATGATAGCAATGGAATCTTAAATTAGAATAGTTGTTCTTCAGGTTTAGGTACTTGTTCTACATGAACAGAGTACAGTAAGACGCAAGAATATAATACTTAAAAATAGAAAATGAGCTCATAGACCTTACCACATTTTTGGTTCGGGACCAGTACAAAACAAGGCGTTCCCAGTCATCGTCTAGTAAATGTGTCTCAGGAGAACTTAAGGGAATTTGATGAGTTTCTTTGCCGGTGAAGTATGTTTTCTTCAGGTAATTCCGATACTGCCACCAAGCATTCTTGAAGATAGCAGAGGTATTAGCACAGGTTACCTCATCATGAGTTTCCAAATCGGTCCTTCTCTATAGAGAAAATGGGAAAATTTGATGTATTATAACCATCATGGAGGTAGGATGTCTAGGATGAAGCAAAGTAATTGCCATGAATAACATTACTTACACATAACTCCTGGACAAACACCTGCAACTGGCATTTTCCTTCATCTTCAGTATAATATTTCCAAGATGGGAAGATATGCACATACGATTTAACAACATCAAATTCGATAGATGCTAAACTATGACTGGCTGGTTGTGCTTCCTCCACGGGAATAGGCGTACTAACTGGTGGAGCTGGGGTTCGCCATGATAGTACTGGCCCTTTGGGCACTGGAGCTGCCTTACTAACTACTCTTGTTTCGGAGCTCTGTGGTGGAGATGGTGCTGTGTCAACAGGAACTGGGTTACTATCATTTGGGGTTGGGGTTAGATTGGGTGAAGCTGGTTCTCTGTCCATCGCAGTTGGGGTACAATCTGCGAGAGTTTGGGTTATGTGTGGTAGGGCTGGTTCTTGTGCATGTACAACCGGGGTGCTATCTCCACCAATAGGTAGCATTGTTTTATTTGAAGACCGTGTTTTTATTCCGCTAGATATTGGCATCACCCGCTCCAATTCAAATGGCTGATAAACATGAAACATAGTTGAATGTACAGACATTGTATGAGACATAGATGCAATAAATAGTGTGGATAAAAGAGGGCATGAAATAGTTGACATGTATATTGTTTAACTAAAATGGATAGCATGACATAATAAACTAGATAGCATAGCATAACATAATTCAATGATATGATGAATAACAAAACAGGATCGCATGACATAATTCACCTACATGTTATCTAAGTAATCAGGATTGCATCATTTAATTCACATATGTGATTTATATGCTAAACAGAGGGCATTCGATATGATGTCTGAACTAAGAACATGGTGTTGAATATTGTGTATATGATGTCTAAACTATGCAATGCAAGACACCGTATGCATGATATGAGCAGTATAACCGTGCCAAGTTAGAGCATACACCTCAGTAGGGGAACAGGACTGGTCATCTGTCTCTGAATCCATCTCTGAGGAGCTATCGGGACCCAACAAGAGATCTGCTTCGACAGGTAGCACTGTCTGCTCTGAAGGCCTTGTTTTCACTCCGGATTTTTCCATCTCCCACCCAAATGGCTGATTCACAAGAAGAGTAGTTTAATGTACAAGCATTGTCGACAAATGGAAATGTAATGAAGAAAAGGATGGGCAAGATATCATTCAAATATATGATGCCTGGTTAAACAGGATGTCATTGCACATTTCACATATATTATGGCTGGCTAAAAGACATGAGACTGCATAATTCCCATATATGATATAGAAACTAAACAGGTGGCATTACAGAACATGTCTAAACTAAGCAGATGACATATATGATGTCAAAAGTAGGCACTGCAAGGAAACATATGCATGATATGACTAACATCATCATGCCAAGGTAGAGCAAACACCTTGGGGGGTAAATAGGAGTGGTCAGCGGCGTCTGAATCCGCCTCAGAACAGATATCTTCCTCTGGATTACAATCTGGAGAGGGGTGGGGAGGCTTTGCCACTGAACCCACCATGGAGCGATGTCTGCATGACATTGTATTGCCGCGCAAAACTCTTCTCTTTACATGTTCAGCATGACTGTGTACAATATCTGACATGCATACGAAAAATATGGTGAGATTATGTAAGGAGAGCATGCAAAAATTTAGAGTGATGGTAACAACGAGTGGATGGATCCAAAAATAATGATAGCAGGCTGATGATTGCTTTAAATTAATAAAAAGACAGATGATGATTGCTTTACTATTTGTTTCCCACCCAAGATGAACAACATAGGCATACCCTAGGTGAACCAGATATTAGACAGACATACTATTCATTGCTGCCTCGATATGTGCCCCACAACTAATTTAGAACTCAAGTTTGAACATGAATTTGGACCTGAGTTGGGAGTCCAAGAGCTGAACAGGACGATAAAGTAGCATGTAAGTTTAAGCAATGCATAACATAAGCAGAAACAAAAGAGTCTGACCTCTCTTGTGGACCCGTGTACTCCTCAGGTTCATCTGCTGAGTCGATGATGGTGATGTCATTGGGGTGCATGCCAGCGGCAGGGAAGGAGATCTGAGGCGGTGAAAGACGGTCAGGAGTTGTGATGTCTGGTTTGGTGGATGCTTCTGTCAATGGAGCAGCTCAGGTGAGGGGGACGACGTCGTGGCAGGAGCAGGACAAACCACACAAAGTTCCCTTCGACACGTACCTATAACTGAAGTAATTCTGTAAGGGCTCATTTGGCTTGCATGATTCTTAAAACGCAGGGATAGGAAAAACACCGGAATAGGATAGGAAAATGCACATGGTAAATAGAGCATTTGTAAACACATGATTTCTATCAACTTGGGTGTTCGGTTTACAGGAATTGGAAGAGCAGAGGAATGCAAAGAAACATGGTCAAAATAAAGAGAAACCATATTAAAGCGTGTACAGTTAGAATGTTATTCTGGCACTAATGCACTTGGTCTTGTTTTCATACATAGGATTTTGAAAAGTAGGTCCAGGTGCATGTTTTGCTTCATTCCTTTCAACAAAATGCATGAATAATTGAATAGTAAAGTGCCATTGGAAAATTCCTTATTGCTATGTTTTTCCGTTGAACCAAAATAACCCTAATGGATCGACGTGAATGTATAGTAATAAGTGACGCAACAAGTGTACAACCTCTTTGCCGTAGCCGTGTCAACCTCAGCATCATTGGGTTGGTCGCTGAAGCAGTTGAGGCAGAGGTGGCTGTCGGAGGTGTGGAGGAAGATCTGAGGAATCTGTAGACGGCGTCCAGGGCACTGCTCTGTTGTGATGGATCGTTCTGTCGTTGGAGCATCTCCGGTGAGCCATAAGACGTCAAGGCTGAAGCAACACAAGACAGACATCGTCAATCTCAAGTGGGATTCTAATAGCATCTCCAATAGATGATGAAAATGGATGTAAAATTAACATCACCAAAAACCACCTCACTACAACAGATGGGGTAAAAACTGTTGACTCTGAACTTAACTGTCGAAACTGAAATTAACTGTGGGATCTGAATGCTACTGTCGAAACTGAACGCAATGGTAGCAGAGAGACACTTGACATGTAGTTTAGGGAGGGCCTGCAGTTCATCTTCAACCTGCACACCCCTGAGCCGCCTGCCACCACCGGCCGAACCGCCGGCCCCAGCGCCGCCTCGCCGCCCCAAAACAACTCGCCACCGCCGCCCCGGACAGCCCTCTAGGCCCCCCCCCCACCCTAAACCCTAAGATAGATAGTGGGCTACCTCTCCGGCGAGCCCCCGTCCCCGCTGCGGGTGGTTCTTCCTTAACTCCGGTGAGCCCCCCCCCCCCCAACCACTGAAAATCGACTGACCCAATAGTCAATTCAGTTGACTGAAGTGTGGCTTAATCGGAGCAGAGCAGCAGCACGAGTGAGGGGGAGAGCAGCAACAGCGGATGGGCGAGCGAGCGATCGAGCGACAGACGGAGCAGCAGCAGCAGTGCGAGCGAGAGCCTGAGCAATAGCAGCAGCGCGAGCGAGCGAGCGAGAGCTGGAGCAGCAGCAGCAGATCTGGCTGGTATGGACGACACCGCCGAAGGGGCCTCGCACTGGGGGAGAGCCGCCATGGAGATGTCGCCCGCTGTCGGAGTAATTGGACACGGATACCCCGAAGATGGTGAGACGATATTTCAAGACATCGGGGCTAGCAAAGCCCCTCAGTCCGACTGCCCAGCCGCTCCTGCCGGCTCCCCGTCCGACTGCTCTGCCGGACCGGCTGCCGGCTGCCGACTGCGCCAACCAGTCGGTTGCCGACTGCAGCCCGACCCGACACCAACAAGACCCCGACGTGGCGGCCATACCACGGACAAGACAACCGTACTGTGACGCCATCATGTACAGTGACACTTGTCCCTGGGCACTATTTATGAAGTGACCTAGGGGACAAGTGTGACACCCCACCATACCTAGCCCATGCCACTACCTATCTTACATTCTAAGATACCTCACACTATAAAAGGAGGCACAAATCCATCCATCCAGGGGATGGACTCCCATGGACTCCCACGGCCACATTCATTTGGCCACAAGGCCACTCACCGCCACAAGCCATGGACATACATGGCCACTAGAGTCGGCCATACGCATGCATATACCAGATCAGACGCACTTGGCACTGATCCCAGATACAGCTCCAGGAGCACTTTGTACTGCCCGATATACACCCCAGATAGATACACTCAGACATGCAGCAGTAGCAGTATTATCTCTCCGGAGAGCTCCGAAGCTGGGTAAATCACCGCGTGCTACTCGCATACCCGCTCCCGGGCCTATCAGCAGCAGTCTTACCCTCACACTAAGACCTTGTGGCATATGTCATCTTGCAACACCCCCCGTGAGAATACCACGACATTTGGCGCCCACCGTGGGGCGGTACTACTATTATGCTACCACGCTGCTGCTGGTTTCGCTGTCCGGGCGGGACCATCTTCGTCTTCCCCGCCGCGGCGTCGCGCCGTCTCTCTGGTAGCGCTTGGGGGCTCGACTTTGACCCGCCCTCGGAGCGGCCGTGCGGGACGGCGCGCCCTCGTCGTCGGCCTCGCCACCTTCGTCATCACCACCGTTGCGACTCCGGCTGTCCATCCACGCGCGCGCCGCACGCGGGGCCTCGTTTCGGTCGGTCGTGGCCATCCACGCGCCGCTCGCGTCTGCTTCCCTCCGCGTTGCGCCTTGTTCCGGGCGAAACACGCGTTGGTTCCTCCACATACCATTTATGGAAGCTAGTTGATGAAAGTCAACCATGGTCAAACCATTGGCCATGCACTACATAGATACTACTACCCAAACAATGCCCATACACCGCTTGTACAATGATCAGATGCAAGTCGGACAAGCCCCAGATAATCCTTGTATAATCCCTATACATCGCCCATACACTTGTCAGATACAGGACGGACACGACCTGTACACAAGCACAATGGCCATACAATGGCTCGGTCTGCAGCTAGCGCGCTCGGCCTCGATGCGCAGCTCCCTCCGCCAGGCGTTGGCTGCAGTCCCGTGCCTACCGCAACAATCAGCGTCCGCGACCTCCTACTCCTCTGACTGGTCCTCCGCTGCGTCGACCTCCGTTCCCCGCGCGCCTGGCCTCTCCATCGCGGCTCCACCCTGCTCCAGCCTACTATGCCTCCCGCACGGGCGCGACTTCGCCCCTGCGTCGGTCTTTCCTCCCTGCACACGCGTGCGGGACCGGGCCCCCTGCAGCTCTACTCCAACCGGCCACGCGGCCGCGCACCTCTACCGCATCCGCCGGCCGCCCGGCTCCGGCCTCGTCCAGCTCTGCCCAGCTTCCAGCTCCGCCAGGCTTCTAGCTCCACCCGGCTCCGGCTGTTGCTCCGCGGCCGCGGCCGCTGCGCCGTCCGCCTACGCGGTCTCGGTCGCCGCCGACTCCACGCCGTCCGTCCACAGCCTCGCCTCTTCATCCGTGCGAGCCCCGCATGCCGCGCCTGCAGCCGCTTTGAACCGCCGCTCGGAAGCCACACTGCCGGCAAGTCCTCCTTTGCCGCTCCCTCCGCGGAAGCCGCCACACGCCCGGCCCCGGCGCCGGCTTCTCCGCGTCCCGCGCCGGCTTCGGGTGGCTGCCCCACGCGCGGCCGCATCCCGCCTCAAGCCGGCTCCTTCCGCGCTTGTCGGCTTCCGCTCACCCGGCCGATGCCGTGCCTCAGGCCGGCTCCGCCTCGCTGCCGCGCCCGGCCGACTCCTGCAGCACCCGGCCGCCGGGTCACCAGCGCCCCCGCCTCCGGCTTTGTCCCGCTCCGGCCCCGTTCGCTCCCCCACGCCGATTCCTCCATCACGGCTGGTCGCCAGCCGGCTCCGAATGCCCGCGCCGGCTGCGTCTCGCGGATGCCCTCCGCCGGCTGCCTCTGGCTCGCGTGTGCGCCGGCTCCCCGCCGCTTCCGCCGCCCTCGCCAGCCGGCTGGCCGACTGCTCGGGTGCTGGGCCGGCTACCCACCCGACAGAGAAAGAAACAGAAAAAAGGGGGGCCGGGTGAGAGAAAAGTCAGGGGCCGGCTGCCCAAGCCAGCTGAGAAATAAGTGGCCGAGTGCTAAAAGAAAAAAAGAAGGGTCCGACTATCCTCGTGGAGGCGGACAGAAAAAAGAAGAAAGAGAGAGATACGGGAAGACTGCTCCAGCAATACAGCCACGAGTGGAAAGCCGTCTGGCTACCCACAGCCGGCACAGAAAAAGAAAAAAACGTACGTCTGACTGCTAGATGTGTGTCCGACTGCTAGCTGCTTGGCCGGCTGCAAAGAGTCCGACTGCTGTGTCGGGGTCCGCCTGCCTAGCCGGCTGAAGAAGAAAAAGAAAAAGACAAAGTAGTCGCCGGGAGATCCGGCCCGACTGCTCAGCAGTCAGCCCCAATCTCGGGGGCTACACCCAGCGGGTGCGCTGACGCGCCCCCGCGAAGAAGAAGACACAGCAGTTGCTGGAAGATCCGGCCCGACTGCTCAACAGTCGGCCCGAATCTAGGGGTCTACACCCAGTGGGTGCGCTGGCGCCCCCCCACGGAAGATTGCAAAAAACAAAACAAGAGACAAGAGAAGAGTTTTGTCCGGCTGCCAGCAGCCGGCAGAAGAGAAGAAAAAAGAAACGGGTGCTGCAAGTTACCTCGCCGCCAGGCCGGTCGAGCTTGACCGGCCGGGACCCCTTCGAGCACCCGGGGGCTCGAAGGCCACACCCAGCGGGTGCGCCGGCGCGCTCCGCGCGTACCGTGCCGCGCCAGCTGTCTTTGATGACCTCTGCCGTGACTACACGAAAATCAATGTGAGCTCCTCACCCGCATATTTTTGCACCACGAAAGTACGGATAACCCCGAGCGATGCTCGGTGGGCTATCTCCGCATTTCATTACAGTCGCATCACTATTCGCCCCGGCACCAACCAGAGTTGGCCGGGGGGCTGGCCGCTTGGCCTGAGACGTTAGTTCCCGCAGACGGCTTAGTAGCGTGTGCGGTACCAAAGGCCCACTCTTAGTCACAGACCGCAGAGCGGCTGTCCGACTGGCAAGAGTGAACGCTGGAGGCCACCCACGCGAAAAATGTCCGGGAAGAAAAACGCTCCGGGCGACCCGACCGTTTCCTTTATGAGTATCTACTCGGTTAAATTCGCTCCCAGAGTGTGAGTATTATACGCTCCACTCCGCGGCCCACTCTCAGCCACAGACCGCAGAGCGGCTGTCCGGCTAGCGAGAGCACAAGCCAAAGAGCGGAGGGGACATGAAAAAGATAGAAGGGGGCTCGGACGAAACCGAGTCGGCACCCTCCGCATAAAACTTGCAATGCTAAAAGCAAACATCTGATATATCTGCATGGACTAACTTTGTCTTTTTTCATGATCATTTGCATGAACACTCGCCAAAAAACCTCTGCCCAACTTTGCCAAGTTGCCCGGATGCTTGGGGGCTACTGTCGGAGTAATTGGACACGGATACCCCGAAGACGGTGAGACGATATTTCAAGACATCGGGGCTAGCAAAGCCCCTCAGTCCGACTGCCCGGCCGCTCCTGTCGGCTCCCCGTCCGACTGCTCTGCCGGACCGGCTGCCGGCTGCCGACTACGCCACCCAGTCGGCTGCCGACTGCGCCAACCAGCCGGCAGCCGACTGCTGCCCAACCCGACACCGACAAGACCCTGACGTGGCGGCCATACCACGGACAAGACAACCATACCGTGACGCCATCATGTAGAGTAACACTTGTCCCTGGGCACTATTTATGAAGTGACCTAGGGGACAAGTGTGACACCCCACCATACCTAGCCCATGCCACTGCCTAGCTTACATCCTAAGCTACCTCACACTATAAAAGGAGGCACGCATCCATCCATCCAGGGGATGGACTCCCATGGAATCCCACGGCCACATTCATTTGGCCACAAGGCCACTCACGGCCACAAGCCATGGCCATACATGGCCACTAGAGCCGGCCATACGCATGCATATACCAGATCAGACGCACTTGGCACTAATCCCAGATACAGCTCCAGGAGCACTTTGTACTGCCCGATGTACACCCCAGATAGATACACTCAGACATGCAGCAGTAGGAGTATTATCTCTCCGGAGAGCTCCGAAGCTGGGTAAATCACCGCGTGCTACTCGCATACCCGCTCCTGGGCCTATCAGCAGCAGTCTTACCTTGACACTAAGCCCTTGTGGCATATGTCGTCTTGCAACACCCCCCGTGAGAATACCACGACACCCACGGCGCCGGCTTCAAGGTAGCCGCTCCATGGCGGTGCGGGATTGAGCACCGTCAGTGCCGGGAGGTCGAGTTAAGGAGAAGGTGCAATGTGATGAGTGTACAACCTCTTTGGTGGCGCCGAGTAGGCCTCGGCTTCGTCCGAGGAGTCGGTGAGGATGCTGCGGTTCCGGTGGAGCAGGTTAAGGCAGCACTATGGGGATGGAGCAGCCGCGATAGACGAGGCGATCGTCGGAGCAGCTCCTTGGAGGTGGAGGACGGGGCGGCTGAACCGACGGGACGGCGAAATGGACAACGGATCCTCATCCGGGGAGATGGACAAGGGACGTCGAGCTGTTGCGGTGGACGACGTCGTCGGGGAAGAGGCTCCGGCTGGGCAGCGGTGACATGGCAGACGGAGGAGGGTGGGGTTTCGCGGCTGGAGCGGAGAGGTTATGGCGGCCTGGGATTTCGAATGGAGAAAAGGGGGTGATGGGAGGGGGTGAAGCATGACTTAGGGACGCGCTTGTCCAAAATGTAGGGTGTGTTACAAAAGTACCCCCCACCGATTTGAACTAGCGGCCCTTTCGTCTCATGGTTAGAAGGGGGATTTCACGTGTCGGGATTTGGCAGCTGGAGGGAGTTTTCGCGCGCATTGTATTTTCGGGATAGCAAGGCGCGGGTTGTGAAGGCGCCGGTTTTGGGAGCACGATATCTGAATTTTTGGGATATAACAAGACGCGGGTTGAATTTTAGGGACAAGCCTAACATGTAGTAATATTGTACTTGTACGTACCAAATCAATTCGCACTTCCCTCAACCAAAAACAAAACGAAAAAAATAAAACTATTCACACCACACAAAGAGAGAGTCTTGCCCCGTTTTACTATACAAATGCTATTCAAAGCTACACCCTCCTTCCATCTATATAGGGCCTAATGCGCTTTTCGATGCAAGCTTTGACCAAATATTAGAGCAATGCTATATGACATGCAACTTACACAAAGCACACCGTTAACTTCGTCTGTGAAAGGTTCTTTCAATGATATAATTTTCACATTGTGCATGTCATGTACTATTAATCTTGTCAATAGTCAAAGGCGGTCTTAAGAATCTCATTACGCCCTATATAGATGGAAGGAGGGAGTATGAATCCATGTTATGTCCGATTATTTTTTTTCGCTTTGCTGTATAATGCATGTAACCTACTCAGACCAACATTTTAGTGCATTTCAAATGTCTATACTACCGCTGCAATTCAAACTAAATTTGAATTCGTTTCTCTATTTCAATAAGAATCTACAATCATGATTGTTGCCAACTTGAACCATCATTCGTGTATTACCTTAATAACACACCACATGATTACTATAGAGATAGATATGAACTATGTGTACTACATGAACTCGAATTCTATTTTTTAAATACACTTGATGTTGATTCCAAATAATAGTACATTTGATGTACTAACTATATATTCATAATCTAAACCATCTTCCATACATACACCGTGTTTATCACACAAAGTATAGTGCCCCGCCCCCTACATTATGACAAGTATTTAGACCTGAGTTGCAAAAGCCACACATTAGCCCAAATTATAATCAATGTTGTACATTATGATATCTTCTTAAAGTATCTGTATCCACCTTTTTATAATGAATTATGATCTTTGTTCGTCTTTTACACCTTCACGATCCTCTTCTATTTGTAGCTAGCTAGCGCTAACTTTCTATCGTGCATGCACACGCCCGCCCCCCTCACACACCCTTAGCGTCCCCTCCATTGCGCATGTTCATTATTTCTCTTTAGGTCGTCCACCAGCGGTGTGTGTAGGCCCCCGGCTCCTTCTTTCTGGCACACACCGGTCGATATACCTCTCTAGCCAAGTGTGTCTACAACAAACACATATATACTTCCCCTCTTCTCTTGTCACCGTCCATGTCCCCATATGTCCAATACGATTCCACGCAGGTGCACACTCCCGCCCCTCTTTTCATTAGTCACATGCTCGCACACTCCTCCCCCCTCGACATGGTAGGCCTCTCGCACCACCTCCTAGCTACACTCTCTCCCCCTGTCTGCCTCTCCGGACCTTATTTGCTTCTAACACATGCGGGCGTGTATATGAACTGATCTCCCTACATATAGCCAGGTCGACTATAATTCATTTTCACCAAGCACCGATACACTTACCTCGCTAGTTATGTCTCTCCTTTTCTCGGACACACGATGGTTGATCCTCCTATATAGTTATGCATGCTTACCACAACCATATCTTCTCCCCTCATCATCCTTGAATACCTCCCGACCCGTCTCTCACACGCACGTGCATAGACAGACAGACATCCCCCACCCTCTCTTATTGATATTGCACTCATACCCTCCGTTCGTCTAGCGGGCCTCTCCCACCATTTGTGAGACGCCACTCCATCACCAACCCTCCGACGCTCTATTGTCTTTTTTCCAACCTTATTCCTCTACTACACATATCCATGGATGTCGATCGATCTCCCTCAATACATAGCTAGGTCTCTCTCCTTCCCCAAACATATACTAGTCGACCGGTCTCTCCCCCCCCCCCCCCCACACACACACACCGATAGTCGAACGTTGTAGGCAGGTATCCATGCCACGGAGAAGAACTGCACCTCTGCCCTCTCAAATTCTAGTAGGCCAGCCGCCATGTATCTTTGACGTGGGCAAACACAAATTCGATGGCACTCTTTATCGATCGCGCAGCCACACACTTCATCCTTGTTTTCAATTCTATCGATATCTCACGTCCATGACTCCGTTTCACACACATTGCATATGTTACGTTTTTCTGATTGAGTACCATCAACACATTGCCTCTGTTTCGCACAAACCATCTCTCTCACACCCACCCACGTACGTACCTGCACCTAAAGAAGAAGTGCATGTAGGACGCACGTACTCACGTCTTGTTCCCGGCCACACCCGCGCGGGTACACGATGGAGTTTGTTTCTGTACGAAAAGGCAGCCCACGCGATAACTTGACGCGTGTAGCGGTTGTTTACTCGAAGGAGGGTCAGGTACCATGCCTAGAATATAAAATGATTGCCGTGGGGAAAATGGAGAAATGGGTTTTTCTCTCGTGAGTCTCGTCACACAATCTCACACAAGGTCGCCGTGGCCTCTCTCTCTCTCAGCGTTGGTCAGTGATCCGGCCGCATCTTGTTCACCGACGGAAAGGGAGGATGTGCATCGTCTCTCTGTTCGACGGCGTTGAGGCAGCTCATCCCGATCTGAGGTACCCGTCGTTCTCTCTGACCAAGCTCTGGCCGGTAGGGCCTTCGCCACTTGCTCGCTGCTGCAGTATGGGCAGATCCCGGCCGCCGGCGCCCTCCTAGTAACATCCCGGCGACCCTCAGGTACAGCTTCCTCCGGCCTTGCTCCACTGCCCATCTTCCCACGTTGCTGCATGTGGATCTTCTTTAGTTGTTTGCTTAAATCGTATCTCGGCCGGCGTACTTTCCATCTTGCAATCTCGTCCTCAAACCATTTTTGATAAACCACCATGTGCTATCTTTCCCTTTTTACATGGAACATGCTTCTTTTTTGTCGGCGTATGTGTCTTGAACTCGTGTTATTGGGCAATAATTGTTTCCTTTCGACCTCCTTTTGCAAATAGGGCTATCCATTTTCACCTCATTGCTATTGCGACCTTTTGGTGAACTGCACAAATCACTTTTCTGAAGAGTGTTTTGTGCAGTTCCGCCAAAATGTCACACGGGCAATGTTTTTACATCTCTGTGGGACTGCGGAAAGGGAGATTGGTTTTGCTATCCTCCTCATCCAACTCCGTGCCTAATCTTCTCCGACAAGAAGTTAGTCCTAAAGAGAGATCGTAGATGTGATCGGCTTCTATTTATGTGTGTTATGTTTCATCATCTAGTTCCACTATTATTGTAATCACACTGACTGGATATCTTTGCAAACAGGGATGGTCCGCCCGATTTTAGTGGAGCTGCACAAAATGATCGGATTGTGCTGTCCTTCATACACCTCTTTTTTGGCTACAGAGCTGGGTGAAACTAGCTGCCAAGCAATGAACACTGTGCCAAGGAAATGGAGCCATGCCTACGAACAACATCGATCAATTATATTTTTTTCTTTATTTGTACACCTTCTCACAACTTTGTCTTCAGTTGTGATGTGAGTATTGGCGCTGATCTGCGAACCATAGAGATGCATTAGCCATGGTAGTTTCATTTGTATTTGATGGAATGTTGTAACGAGATAATCTCGAGGCAAGACACATGAATCCTAAGTTGAAACTTTTTTTTCCTGCGGGAACCAGAGTTGAAACCTTCATAGCATCACAGTACAATTTCATCAAAATTATGCGTACATATAAACAAATCCTGAAGGATTGATAGCAATGCCAGAAACAATTCAACTTCGTTTCGCCGACATGTTGGACATCCTTCATCCGTCTCCACCTGCCAAGCAGCAATATTGAGTGCACAACACAACTTCAGGGAAAGATTCACCCCGGTCGTTGCGCCGCAGTAGTAATGACTAGTGAGCAGTCAAATCACAGAGCCCCACCACTACAAGAAATATGTCAACTTATGACCTTCTGTCAGTGACCCTGGAAGAATTGGTCATAGATTTATGACCATTTGAGACCAATTGGTCAAAAGCTGTTCGAGGGGCTCCAAACCCTAAACCATTGCGACCATTTTGGTCAGAAAGGTCATAATTTCCTTACATGAAATGGTCATAAAGCTAACAGTGCTAGTCCGCTGCCTTATTTCTAGTTGTTAACGACCAATATAGATGGTCATAGCCTTGTAAGTTGTGGTGGGTTGCTATGACTAGGCGCCACCTCATCAGTTTTGCCTATGTGTCATGTCCATGTGGCAGTTTTTGCCCTAGGTTGTGAAGCAACCTATATTTCTGTCATTCCCAAAATTCCCAAAAAAATCTCATAAATTCTTTGGGTCATATCTTCGTCAAATATGTAGAAACCTTCCTTGCCTAGTTCAAAAATAATTCAAAAATATTCATTTTCCTATTCTGTTCAGAGTAACAGTTTGTGAAGGAAGTACCACTTTGGCATGTCCAAATAGTATCCATTTTCTACAATGCTTTCCTATGCCCAAATAACCATCCTCCACCAAATTCCAGCTCAATCCATTCATTATTTTGAGCCGAGCTTCAACATTCGTATTTATGTCCAGTGTGGTGGTTTGCAAAGCAAGTACCACCTAGGCTCCTCCTTTTGAGCTAAAAATTTGTGAAAACGGTCTTCTTAGTAACTGATCATCCTCAGCCAAAACTCACGCCCATTAGCCATGTACATTTCCCGTACCGCTAATCAAACACTTGGCTGCTAATTCATGTTTGACCATCGATTGGTCTCCTCGTGAGAATCTTATGTTGTAATTTTCTTCCTAGCACCAACCTGGGGAGTGCCCAACCCACTAAACATTCCTAGGCCGCCCAGAACACATGGCACGCGGTGACCACGCGGCGGGCATGCGAGTTTACGCGCTCTAGAGTTGGGGCCCTCGGCCACCGCCCAAACCTCGACGTATCGCCACCAAACCATGTATTTATGATTAAATAGGTCCTTATGTAACTAGAAATGATTTTTGGAAAAAATAAATAGCAAACTATGAGGCAGCTGCAGTTCAAATTTGACCCGCTTCCAGCTGAATCGGCAGAAATTTGTCTTTTTCACGAGAGGTGGATCAAAAAATTTTACACCATACCATTTTGTCAATTGTGCATTAAATATGGCCTAGTATTTTATAAAAATGATTTGGTCCAATTTTGCAACAATTATTTGGTAGTTCCTTCACAAAAAAACCTCCTTTCGGGCACTCGAAAAATGGAAAATGGTTTTTTCGTCCAACGAAAATGAAAACTTCCTTAGGCAACATTGTTTTCTATTCCAATATGCACCCTTGTGCACAATATGAGATCATTTGAACAAACTATGCCATGAATGTGGCCATAAGATTGATCATTTGGCTTGAAAGCCATGAATCTTCACACATGATAGCTCATTTCTGAGAACACTTTTTTAAAATAATTACCGTATTACAAGTTTATTATTTTTCCTGGAAACTTGGTCACATATAATGACACAATGCGAAGGTTTTCCAATTTTTTAATTTTTTTTGAATTTTTTATGCCCGTTTGAAAATGCGGTCAAAACGGCGGGCTTGACCGTTCCTAGCTAGTGGTTGAATCTTGGAATTTTTTTGGGGTTTCTATGATTAAATAGATACTTATGTACCTAGAAATGGTTTTTGGAAAAAATAAAGAGCAAACTATGAGGCAGCTGCAGTTCAAATTTGACCCGTTTCCAGCTGAATCGACGACAATTTGTCTTTTTCATCAGAGGTGGATCAAAACTTTTTTCACCCAACCATTTTGTCAATTGTGCATTAAATATGGCCTAGTATTTTAGAAAAATGTTTTGGTCCAATTTGGCAACAATTATTTGGGAGGTCCTTCACAAAAAAAACCTCCTATTGGGCACTCGAAAAATGGAGAATGGTTTTTTCGTCCAAAGAAAATGAAAACTCCCTTAGGCAACATTGTTTGCCATTCCAATATGCACCCTTGTGCACAATATGAGATCATTTGAACAAACTATGCCATGGATGTGGCCATAAGATTGATCATTTGGCGTGAAAGTCATTGATCTCCACACGTGATAGCTCGTTTCTGAGAACACTTTTTTAAAATAATTTCCGTATTACAAGTTTGTTATTTTTCCTAGGAACTTGGACACATATAATGACACAATGCGAAGGTTTCCCAATTTTTTGATTTTTTTGAATTTTTTATGCCCATTTCAAAATGCGGTCAAAACGACGGGAATGACCGTTCCTAGCTAGTGGTTGAATCTTGGAACTTTTTTGGTGTTTCTATGATTAAATAGATACTTATGTACCTAGAAATGATTTTTGGAAAAAATAGAGAGCAAACTACAAGGCAGCTACAGTTCAAATTTGACCCACTTCCAACTAAATCGGCAGAAATTTGTCTTTTTCACCAGAGGTGGATAAAAACTTTTGAAACCCAAGCATTTGGTCAATTGTGCAGTAAATATGTCCTAGTATTTTAGAAAAATGATTTGGTCCAATTTTGCAATAAATATATTATAGGTCCTTCACAAAAAAACCTCCTTTTGGGCACTCGAAAAATGGAAAATGGCTTTTTTGTCCAAAGAAAATGAAAACTTCCATAGGCAACATTGTTTTCCATTCCAATATGCACCCTTGTGTACAATATGAGATCATTTGAACAAACTATGCCATGAATGTGGCCATAAGATTGATCATTTAACTTGAAAACCCTGAATCTTCACGTGTGATAACTCATTTCTGAGAACACTTTTTTAAAATAATTGCCGTATTACAAGTTTATTATTTTTCCTGGGAACTTGGTCACATATAATGACACAATGTGAAGGTTTCCTAATTTTTTGATTTTTTTTGAATTTTTTATGCCCGTTTCAGAATGCGGTCAAAACGGCAGGAATGACTGTTCCTAGCTAGTTCTTGGATCTTGGATTTTTTTCGGTGTTTCTCTGATTAAATAGATACTTATGTACCTAGAAATGATTTTTTGAAAAAATAAATAGCAAACTATGAGGCAGCTGCAGTTCAAATTTGACCCGCTTCCAATTGAATCGACGGAAATTTGTCTTTTTCACGAGAGGTGGATCGAAACTTTTTACACCCAACCATTTGGTTAATTGTGCATTAAATATGTCCTAGTATTTTAGAAAAATGATTTGGTCCAATTTTGCAACAATTATTTGGCAGTTCCTTCACAAAAAAACCTCCTTTCGGGCACTCAAAAAATGAAAAATGGTTTTTTCGTCCAAAGAAAATGAAAACTTCCTTAGGCAACATTGTTTGCCATTCTAATATGCACCCTTGTGCACAATATGAGATCATTTCAACAAACTATGCCACGAATGTGGCGATAAGATTGATCATTTAACTTGAAAACCCTGAATCTTCACGTGTGATAGCTCATTTCTGAGAACACTTTTTTAAAATAATTGCCGTATTACAAGCTTATTATTTTTCCTGGAAACTAGGTCACATATAATGACACAATGTGAAGGTTTCCCAATTTTTTGATTTTTTTTGAATTTTTTATGCCCGTTTCAGAATGCGGTCAAAACGGCGGGCTTGACTGTTCCTAGCTAGTAGTTGAATCTTGCAAAACTTTTGTTGTTTCTCTGATTAAATAGATACTTATGTACTTAGAAATAATTTTTGGAAAAAATAAAGAGCAAACCATAAAGTAGATGCAGTTCAAATTTGACCCGCTTCCAGCTGAATCAGCGGAAATTTGTCTTTTTCACGAGTGATGTATAGAACCTTTTGACAACCAACAATTTTTTCAATTGTACGTTAAATATGCATCAGTATTTTCTAAAAATTATGCGGTACAATTTTGCAACAAATACATGTTAGGTTATTCACAAAAAAATCATTTTGGGCACTCAAAAAATGGAAAATGGCTCTTTGTGCAATGAAAATGAAACCCCCCAAATCAACATTATTTGTCATCCTAAGATACACACATGTGCACAAGATTGATTGATTTTAACAAACTATAAGTGGTTAATATGTTGAATGTCTGCCCTGAATAAGAGGATAAAAACTGTAAGCAAAACAAAAGAATTTTTTTACACAACCTTAATTCTGATTGGTTGAATTAGCTATGGCATGGATCGATGACATGGCGGAGATCCGTCCATCAATACAGCCATCCACCGTCCATCCAACCCACTGATCCAGATCCTACCCTACCCTGCGCTTCTCTCCCCCTCCCTGCCGCCTCCCCTCACCTTCTCTGCCCGATCCAGATCCACACGCCGCCGCCGCCCCTCATCTCCCCCGACGCCTCCCATCCCCACCGACGACCTTGATGCCCTTCTTCCCCTCCCCTCCCGCGTGGACGCACGCAACCATGAGAGCAGCGGCACCTCCGTCCGTCTCCCCGGCGCGCGCAAGCAGCCGAAGGAGGTCTTGAGCGGGGGGCGAATGCGATAGGAGGCAGAGATGGGGTCGAGGACCAAAGGGTGCTGCGGGTGGCTCATCGTGGCGCCGGTGCTTGCGCTCGTCGGAGCCGCCCGCCCGGCTCCGCCGCTGACCTCGCCATCTTCTCCACTCTGACCATGACACGGCGGGCGGATCCAGGCCATGCGAGCGAGACGGCGGCCAGATCCTCGACGGAGAGGACACGCAGCGGTCCCTGCCGGCCAAACCAGGTTCGTCTCCTCCCGCAGCTGAGTCGTTTTACTGGGGATTTGCCTCCCACAGCCATGACCTCTGACCCCTTCTCATTGATTTGCTCAGGCGGCCGCCTCTTCCACCATCGACGGCAGGGTGACGACCAAGTAGGAGGACAAGTACTGCCGCTTCAAGTTCAACTCGGCGGAGGGTGATGACATGTACGTGGTTTTTTGCCGTGGCCACTGCCCTGGCTCAGGTAATTTTTGCCCCTTTTTGAAGATACACGAGCCCTGATTTGGGATGGAGAAGAGTGGCACAACACCATACCTGGTGATCTGCTGGAGCTATGCACTGGAATACTGAGTCTTGTATGTTTGTTGTACCACAGTTCTCAGCTTTAAAATTAGCAGTAGGATATTGGCTTGCAAGAATCTGATGCACCTAATAGTGCATAAAACCTTGCGTGTAATTCACTATCTTGAATGTTTCTGAATATCACTTTGAATATAAGCTTATGTTTCAGAAGGTGCAAAGTAGTTAGAAATGATTGACAACCCATTAGGAGGAACTAAAACTAAATGAAAAGGATGTGGAAATGTACAAGAGAGGAGTACTCCTTTTTAGTAGTCTCAGTTTAAAGTAAATTAAATGAAAGGAGTACTCCTTTTCAGTTGTCTCAGTTTAAAGTAAATGAAAGGAGTACAAATGCATTTACAAAAATATGGATTAATTTCACATATCCTCCTTTGCAAACATATGGATTAATTTTCAGTAGTCTCAGTTTAAAGTAAATGAAAGCACACACACATGTCTGTGTGTGGATTCTACTATAGCAGTAGTACTCTTGTTAAATTTGCAAACATATGCTTTTGTCTATGAACTAATAACAATATTGCTGGCATTCTGTGGCAACATTTGCAGATCTTGAGGCATGTGTGTGGCTGGAAGAAACACTCAAGAAATTTGACCGTATACTTGTGATATCACACTCTCAGGACTTCATGAATGGAGTGTGTACCAACATCATCCACATGCAGAACAGGAAGCTGGAGCTATGAATATTGCTGCAGAACAGGAAGCTGAAGCTGTGAATATTGCTGGCCATATTACTAATGTGTTGTCTAAACATGCTTTCTGCTAGCTTTAAAGTTGATCTAAAGAACCATTCATGCATTTACACATTCATGATTTCCTCTGCTATTTGTAATTGTTCTTGTTAACTGTGCTAGTAGATATTTCCTAGGATTTGTAGCTGGTAGATATTGTGTCATGTCCTCTTAGACGAGTTCATTTATTGAAAAGTATTTCACATGTAGGGCCAGGCTGTTCGTCTGTTTTCTGCTTCTCTGCTTTTGCATTCTTACTATATCTACTGCTGCCACAATCATTCTTACTATATCTCACTGAATGGCATCTCAGTTTGTACCTCATCTAGCACACTACTTAAAATTGTCACTATTGTTTCAATGAAATTAGTAGAATTACCTTGTGATTCCTCTGTTTGCTTCATATTATGGTTGCTCTACTGCTAGTGTCTAACTAGCTTGTTCTGGCTCATCGTGTTCCTGCTTGTAGTTGATTTTCCATGTGCCTAAGTATATGAGTAGTACATGTGCAAGCAAACATTTGAACTCAAACCCATCCATCCTTTGTACTGTACTATACTGAAGAAGTAATGTAGATGAATATACATGCAGTTTTATTAAGTGAATGCCATGCAAACAACTAACTTGCTCTTGTCCATGTAGATGGAGTAGGAGGATGAGCAGCAGTAACAAATGAGCCTGATGGTGAAGAAGCACATGACGACCAGAACTCGTTCAAGTGCTCTTTAGTCCTTCAAAAACAAGGTCTTGATGTCCCCCTTACAGAAAATGTTCATATATGTTCCTGCATGATGCGTGTGTGCATGTTGGATGGTCACATTCTAGTGTACTAGCTAGCTAGTAAGCTTGTTTTGCTACCGGATGATTGAATGTCATATCAGTTTGTACCTCATCTAGCTCACCACCTCAAATTGCCACTGTTTGGTTAGTGTTTCCTTCTTGGTTGGCTAAACATATCCGTTTGTTTAATTAGGAGCATTAGACGCTCTCCATTGATGATTGCCTAATTTTATTCATGGTCTGCTACATCTCCACTTAAATACTCATAATGCTACTTTCCAGCCTTTGTTCAATTGGACTGACTATATATCTCTTGTTAAAATTGTGCTCTTGATCTTTTCTTTAAACCTGGGACATCATGCATATCTAACTCTTCCTTTTCAGTCTAAACCTGAGACCTCTCTTGTTTTCAGTCACACTGCTGTTTTGCTGTGCTTGATAAACCTGAGACTTCTTTCTATTGTAATATCAAAGTTGTTTGGTTCTGGCCTCAGCACTAGTACACTAATATTGAAGTTGTTCACTCTTTTACAGGAGCTTCGGGCCTAATTTTTTTGGAGTGTGAAGCCATGAAGCCAAGTGCGAATTAGTGAAGCCCTACTTAGCGAAGAGTTTTTTGGTTCTGTAGTAGACTATAAATTGTAATATTGTAATAGATTGTAAAAGACTAATGTAGTGTTATTTGATGAATTATATTTGTCCCGTCCTATTTGAAAGTGATTATGTATGTTAAAAAGATGTGAAATGGAAACATGACCAGCGGGACCAATTTATGTCCCACTTATGAATATAATTTGAGATATTTTGAAATTTTTGACGTGTGGTGCCCATCTGACTAGTGGGACCAGCTCTAAAATAAAATGATTGAAAAATAAAAAATCAATTGATGGTAAGAAGGCCACAACCCAACAATAAAAAGGCTGCAATATTGGGCTTGGCCCATGAACCCAACCAAAAATTGACAGACAAAAAAACACAAATAAGCTGAATTGTTGGGCTCGGCCCATGTAGAAAACCGAATTGGACCGGGCTGAATCTTGTGCCACATCAGCTTGCCACGCTGGATGCCTACGTGGCCTGGGGGAGGTTGCTAGTGACCAAAACGCCACAGTAGGAATATTTTGGTCGTAAACGTCTTTGACCATTCCAGAAGAAAGGTCGCTATAGTCAGTTTACGACGGCCAGCTTTTGACCTTCTGTTTTTGGTCACAAAAAGGTCATAAATGCAAATTTGTGACCTTTCAGTGACCAATAGTGGTGGTCATAAGTTGACATATTTCTTGTAGTGCACCGTCGCCACAGTAAGTTGCTCCGACGAAGCAACCATCATTTCTCTGTTCCTTGAATCCGCTGGTACTCCCATATTCCCATAGTAAAGTTGCTCGGGCGAATCAACCATCACTATATCCGCTCACATGTGATGACCACAGGAGCTATCCATTCAGATTGCATGTTAAAAAAAATAAATGTCGATAACTAATGCGGCAAACTTTAAAAAAAACTAATGCGGCACTTCAGGCCAACGCGGCCAGATCGCATTTTGCACGAGAAATTACACACCAAGTTTCATTGACATGTGGTCCTGTTCCAACATATCAGTGAGACGACGGTGAGTAGTAGGAGTATTTCCGAACCGACGTGTAGGCCGGGGCGCCCCTTCTTGAACCGTGGCAAACTGGCAACCGTCCACCGACGCTTCGCCTTTCCCTCTCGATTTGGAACTGCTATCACACGCTCTTCCTCTCCCTCCTCCATTTTCCTTCATCCCTTCACGCTTTCTTCTGCCATTGTTCGGTCGTCTTCTCCATGGAGGGAAGAGGACGGAAACGACCCCGTTATTCTTGCCCCGATCTGAAAGATGACGTGTGTCGGATTTCGGGTTCCGGCAGACCCTCTAGGTTCGAACACTGGGGTGCGCGCGGAGATCTTGCCCTCTACCTACCTGCACCGCGCCGCCTCGCTAGGATCTAAGCTATGAAAAGAGCAACACAAGAGACACAGGGTTTATACTAGTTCGGGCCACCATTGTGGTGTAATACCCTACTCTAGTTTGTGGTGTGGTGGATTGCCTCTTGGGCTGATGATGAACAATACAAGGAAGAACAGCCTCGCGAGGGTCTGTTCTTGGCTGGTGCGATGAACTGCTAGGGGGAGTTTAGTCGCTCTACCAGGTGGTGATCCCCTCTTGCCTGGGGGTGGCTAGTCCTATTTATAGGCAGAGGCCCTGGACCTCTTCCCAAATATTGAGCGGGAAGGACGCCAACAATTGGTCATTTTGAAGGGGAACATCTAGTACACTTATCCTGACTAAAGTTGGTCCTCGCCAGCCGAAGACTCTGGTGGTAATGCTGACTTGGGCTCCACAATGACCTCCTTCCTGCCGTTGCGACGGTCTTGGTCTTGTTGCACCGAAACGGATGCCTTTGCTTGATGCTCTCGCCTGCGCTTGCTCCCTTTGCACCAAACAGGAAACAAGGACTCTGCGCAGGCCGGCGCCGTCCTAGCACCCGCCTGGCTTTGATCGTCACGGCTTGCGTAATGGGCACCTCGTGAGGTACCCCACCTTGATCTCTCCGCCTCCTCGCGAGCCAGCCTGACGAGGCCGTGCCTGAGGAAGCTTCCTATCATCCACCCCGCGAGGCTTGGCCCCTCGCGAGGGTCTTGAGCTCGTGCTGATGAAGATGGGCCATGCTGGGCTGCCCCTTGAGCCACGCCGTAGGCCGCAGGCAGGCAAGTCTGGGGACCCCCGTTCCCAGAACACCGACAGTAGCCCCCGGACCCAAGGCGCGCCCGGACATGGCTGAGCAGAGAAGGGAAGGGGTAAGTGCGAAGCGCCGCGGGCCCTAACAGCCTGCGGCCTTGGGCGCCGCGTGGCGGTTGATTGGATGTGGGCGGCCCTGTTCCCCCACGCCTCCTCATTTTGCGTCCGGCTAGGCGGACCCGTGGTTGCACACAGTCTTTCCTCTTTTCGCCGCTCGACCGTCCCCTGCTCTTCCTCCTCTCGAGCTCCGGTCTATGCTTCCAATCCAATCTCGAATCGTCCCTCTTCCCATTGCCATGGCTCCGACGAAGAAGGGAAAAGGGAAGAAACTGGTGCCTCCGCCTCGCTTGCCGTCGGCGGCGGCTCCCGCCGTCAATCGGTCGATCATACTCAACCGAGAAGGCTTGGGCAAGGTCAGCTCTGCAATGGCCACCATCTTCAACGAGTGCGGGAGGACGACAGCCTGGCCCGCGTCCCACTTCTCCATCGACAGAGTAGTTCCGAGGTCCAGTACTTTGCCGACACCCTGTGGGCGGGATTGGTTCCCCCCTTTTCTGATTTCTTCAACGCTGTGCTTTCCCATTACCAGATCCATATGATGCATTTGGGTCCTGAATCCATTACTCTTCTTGCCATCTTTGCCTTTGTCTGTGAGGCAATGATGGGCATCCCTCCTTCAGTTGCCTTGCTGCGTCACTTCTTCTCTCCGCGCCTCGTCGATCCCACCCAATGCTCAGGGTGCGTGAGCTTTATTGCCGCACCAGAAAAAGGGGCCTCGGGGATTGATTTCAGCCTTCCTCCGTCTGCGCCTGGGTTCCACGAGCGGTGGCTGTACGTGGATGTAGGGGTGCCCAGCCCCATCTTTCGGAGCCGACGTCACCCGCTGTCGCCAATTCAGGCTAGGGCCAGGAGACGCTCTCGAGCCCTCGGCTCATCTTTGTCTGGCGTCGCTTCGCGCTCTTGAGGGAGCTCGGCATGACTGCGCCCATGGTGGTGAAGGAGTTCCTGCTACACCGCATTTCTCCTCTCTAGCGCCACTCCCCCCGGATGTGGGCCTTCAGCGGGCGTGCAGATCGCATGAGGCTCCAGGAGGAGGACCTGACGCCCGAAGCACTGAGGAAGGTGCTCTTGGTCTTGACGGGGGACCCTTCCCCCCGCAGCGTCCAGCGAGAGGGGGCTTTGATGTACCTTTGCTGGAACAGGGGCGACTTTGTGAATCAGATGCCCGGCTTCGACGAATGGGGGCTGTGTCCTGCTAGCCTCACGGGGCCTCGTGAGAACCTAGTGGTGGTGACTGCCCTTCCAGTCGCACACGGCGGTCCTTCCTCGAGTGGCGGAGCAGGGAGGCATGGGCCGCCGGAGGCTGAGGGGGCCCCCGTGGGGGTGATGACGCCAGGCGGCACTTCTGAGGGGGCAGCTCCTGAGGCCTGTACTACTGCGGCTGAAGGCATTGAGCCGCTGCCCGCGGCACCCATGGTTGAGGCCCCTGGGTCCCCAGCTTCCCTCCTTGGTGAGGCGACCGGCGGCGTGCATCAGGACGATGCCCCGGACGCTGGGCATCTTGACACCTCTTCCTCGTCGCAGGCTGACCCCTGCGCTCAACTCCTGGGTCGCTTCCGCGTGGACTTCGAGGCTCTCCGGAAGAGAAGGAAGGCCTTGGGTGACGATTACCCTTGCCGCCTGCTGAAGCGCAGCAAGTATTTCGCCATTGATGAGTAAGCCTTCCCCTTTCCTAGCTCTTGATCCTCCCGTTGCTTTGGCTGATCCTTGCTCTCCAGGGCCCTTCCCGCCGAGCTCACGGAGATGGCTGAGGAGCCATCCCCCCAGGCTCCACCCTCTCCACCGTCTTCGAGCGCTCCGAGCTCAAGTAGAGCCCTTGCAGTGAGGCCGGTCAGAGAGGTGAGCCATCCTGTGGTGCATCGCGGCTCTGCGCGCCTCGCGACCCTTCTTTGCGAGCCTTCTCGGGGCATAGCCAGCCTGCCTTGGGCTTCGCGTCTGGTCGTGGATGGCGATTGGCTGAGGTCGGCCCTGTGCTCTTCGTTTGGGGATGGGCTGGCTCCAGGCCGGGCTTCTGGCGAGGCATGCTCGGCCATCGCGAGGGCGCCAGCCCCCAGCCCCCTGCCCAGAGAGGGAGTGCTGATTCGTGGCCCCCGCA
Source organism: Triticum aestivum (assembly GCF_018294505.1). NCBI lineage: Eukaryota > Viridiplantae > Streptophyta > Magnoliopsida > Poales > Poaceae > Triticum > Triticum aestivum. Next base: position 517,592,161 of record NC_057795.1, on the reverse strand, counting down.
CTTACTTGGGGCGGATGACGACGCATAAGACGTGCTCGAGCGTGCCCGGAGGCGTCGCGTTCTTCGCCAAGGGTTTCTCCGGAGGGCGGCTGACGCGGTGAGCCGGCTTGGTGGAGAGCTTGCTGATGAAGATGCGCGCCTTGAGGCTGAGGGCATGCGCCTGGCTGAAGAGAGGCGCAAGCTGAAGGCGGCTGTTGCCCTTGCGCGCCACCAGCATGACCTCGACAATGAGGAGGCCGAGGCGTCGCTGGCGGCCTCTCGGGAGGCCCGTTCCCGGGCCGTCGAGGAGGCCCGAGAGGCTGACCGGCGGCATGAGGCAGTGGATGAGTGGGCGCGGGAACTTCAGGCTCGGTGCCATTCCCTGGAGCAGCAGGTGGAGCTGCGTGAGATGGCCCTTGCATCGATGAAGGTGGCTTCGATCGACCAGGCAGAGCTCCTGAGGCGTGAGGAGGTACTGACGCTGGAAGCTGCTGAGCATGCACGCGATCTTGAACAGCTGGAGACGAGAGAGCACTTGGTGACACAGGCGGAGGATGGCGTTGCTGCGTGCGAGGCCCGACTCCTGGAAGAGATTGAACGTGGGGTGGCGACGGCCCGCCTGAACCTTGAGTGCGAGTTCGGGAAGAGGCTGGGGTTGATCCGGGTCGAGGCCGAAGGCAGGACCGCCGCCCTGAGGGCCAAGATGGAGGAAGTGACGCGGCGGGCCGACGCTTCCTGGGCCGCCCTCGATGTGATGCAGGAGGAGCTGACTACCTCCCACGCCGAGGCGCTTCTTCTCCGCCAGTGGGTGGACGAGGCTGAGGCCGTTGCACAGTAGAACGAGGACGAGATATGCCGGCGGCGGCTTCTGGAGCACGAGCACGGCCCCATGCTCACCGTGCTGTGGGAGAGAGCCAACGCAGCCTTGGGTAACATCTGCGAGGCACCTGTTGACGAGCCGCACGTAGTCAACTATGCTGGCAATCTTCAGTTCTTCACCGACATGGTGACGCAGCTGGAGGCGCGGTCGGTCGGAGCCAACAGGCTTGTGGAGGAGAGGAGCCGCGCCCTGCTCGGACGCGCCTTCTCTTGTGTCTTCAGCCACCTTCAGAACATGGACCCCAACTTCGACCTTGACGCCGCCATCGCCCTAGTACCCCAGGCCGTTCGGGGCGACCTGGCGCGCTGGGTGGAAGACAACGTGGATGCCCTTGTCAGGGCCTTCGCTTCTGATAACGACGACGTGGTCGTGGTTGCTGATGGAGGTGACGTGGTGAACGGCCCTGACGCCGCTGATGGCGACACGGAGGGCAATGGCGAGGCCAGCGACGCCAGCGACGATTCAGGAGGTGCCCCTGAGGATGCATTTGGGGATTTATCCGACTGACTGCGTGTTGTCCCTGCTTCCTTACCCTGCGCAGATAGAGTTCGGGCCTTGCCCTGAAGGTTGTAAGAGCATTTTGGGAGGGGGAGCCCCTCATGTAAAAACTCGCATTCAGCATATCAGTAGATGCAATATCACCCGTACGCCTGCGCCAAACGGCTGACTTTGTGATGAGCTGACTGGCTTGTTTACTTTCGACCCGCGTGGGCCTCGAGTTAGCCTGCGGAGGGCTGTGCTGCCTCGAGCGTCTCCTGAATGAGCCCATCGAACCTGTAATGAAAACCTCCTGAGAGGGCGTGACGATGGCAGTCTGGGCTGCACGCAAGCTAGGCCTGGCCCGGCTAGCGAGGGGCTCGCGAGGGGAGGCAGCTGAGGCAAAGTGGTAACCAGAACGCGAGAGATTGCTCGAACGAGACTAAACACCCCTTCCCCTAACACGCGCAAATCTTCGAGCTCAAATCCAACTTAAATCCAACGGGGGGAAACGACAGCCAAAGGGGGAAAAGCAATGAAAGCAGAAAAAGGCCGCGTCCAGCACCTAGTCTAGTCTTGGACGTCTTCTCACCAGCGCGGAGCTAAGTGCTACCACTGGGCGTGGGAGGGAGCCCCAGGGCCTGAGGCCGGCACCCCTAAGACTCCGGGGCGTGTACAGCCCCTCTCATTATTACGTGAGAGTGTCATGGGGCGGCGAGCTTCGCAGGCACTGGGCCTTCTTCATAGGTACCGGCCTTGCTTCATATTGCCAGACGAGGGGCCCGCCTTGCGCCACACTCTAGTGCCACCGACGACGACCGGAAACCAGGACGCCGCCGATGGGGTAGAGCGGTCGCCAGCGGTTCCCCCGACGACCACAGATCCTCTGCCATGGGCAGGCCCTAAGGCACCTCCCCAGCAGAGGGCCTACCTCCTGAGGACACCTTGCTCCGAATGTCGCGGTGGTGATGCAGGATCTTGGCCCCTCTCCTGCAGCCCCCGGCACCCTCCTCCTGAGGGGTAGGAAGCCGTGGGAGTGGGGCAACCGCCCGCTGTGGCGACCTGTACCTCATGCGATCCATGGTTGGCGTATGCCTGCTCCTGAGGAATTAGTGGTACCTGATAATCATTTCTTCCAGCGTAGTGGATGGGGCCTTCCCGGGGCTCCTGGAAGAGCTCAGCTTGTGGTGCCTCATCCCCCCAGCTTGGGCCGAGGAGCGAGCCTTGTTCGTCCTCATGCGCGCGCCCTTGGTCCATCATGTGGGGCACGTACTCTTCTGGGGCCGCCATCCCGAAGGCCGCGCCGTAGCGCCCCGCGTGCCACGCAGTGCTTCTTGAGGCGCCCTCCTGGGGGTGGTAGGGTGGTGGCCCACCGGGGCCGTGGGTTGTGGCGAGTCCTTCTTCGATGGCCAGGGGTGGAGGCAGCGCCGCTGCTGGCCCGGTGCTGACGGCCTGGCCGGCGTTAGGGTGGCCTTGGAGTCCGCTTGGGGCTACACGGGCGTGCGTGGAGCCTCCGTGCGGTCCATCCTGGACCTGAGGTGGGAGTTGGGTGCAGAAGGGGGGAGCCCCCAAGGCGGCGAAGCCCAGGAGCTCTGCCACCCGCTCTAGCAGCACGTCGTGACTGCCTTCCAGCAGCCTGCATTGCAGTAGCTCTCGAGCCACTGTGAGCGCGGCCCTTGAGTTCGCCTGCTCCCGTCGGGTGTACGGCGTCGTGTCCGCAGCATGGTGGGAGGCCCTTGCCGCCGACCGCGCCTGCCGCGTCGTGAGAGCTGTTGTTGTCTATCCGCGCCGCCCGTGGCCTGCAGCGCTCTGCGGACCGTGAGCTGCCTGGGGCATGGGGTTGCCCGGGGCGAGCAGCTCTGCGTGGGCGGGCCAGGCCGCCCAGGGATCAGGGTTGCCTGCCTGGTCGTCGGACATGATGATGACGATGCGACGGGATGCGAAGCGGTAGAAGGTGGATTCCGGCGCACCCCTACCTGGCGCGCCAAATGTCAGATTTCGGGTTCCGGCAGACCCTCTAGGTTCGAACACTGGGGTGCGCGTAGAGATCTAGCCCTCTACCTACCTGCACCGCGCCGCCTTGCTAGGATCTAAGCTATGAAAAGAGCAACACAAGATACACAGGGTTTATATTAGTTCGGGCCACCATTGTGGTGTAATACCCGACTCTAGTTTGTGGTGTGGTGGATTGCCTCTTGGGTTGATGATGAACAATACAAGGAAGAACAGCCTCGCGAGGGTCTGTTGTTGGCTGGTGCGATGAACTGCTAGGGGGAGTTCAGTCGCTCTACCAGGTGGTGATCCCCTCTTGCCTGGGGGTGGCTAGTCCTATTTATAGGCAGAGGCCCTGGACCTCTTCCCAAATATTGAGCAGGAAGGGCGCCAACAATTGGCCATTTTGAAGGGGAACATCTAGTACACTTATCCTGACTAAAGTTGGTCCTCGCCTGCCAAAGACTCTGGTGGTGACGTCGACTTGGGCTCCACAATGACCTCCTTCCTGCCGTTGCGACGGTCTTGGTCTTGTTGCACCAAAATGGATGCCTTTGCTTGATGCTCTCGCCTGCACTTGCTCCCTTTGCACCAAAGAGGAAACAAGGACTCTGCGCAGGCCGGCGCCCGCCTAGCTTTGATCGTCACGGCTTGCGTAATGGGCACCTCATGAGGTACCCCGCCTTGATCTCTCCGCCTCCTCGCCAGCCAACCTGACAAGGCCGTGCCTGTGGAAGCTTCCTGTCGTCCACCCCGCGAGGCTTGGCCCCTCGCGAGGGTCTTGAGCTCGTGCTGATGAAGATGGGCCATGCTGGGCCGCCCTTTGAGCCATGCCGCAGGCCGCAGGCAGGCAAATCTGGGGACCCCCATTCCCAGAACACCGACAACGTGGTGGAGGAACTCATTGATTGGTGCGACGTCATCACCTCGGCTAGCATGGCAGGTTCATTCAAGCCCATTCTTGACTCAACTAATAACATCATTACAAGGAACCCAAGAGTCAAGGAACGGTTTGATCTCCCCTATCTTCTTCACCGTGACCCTGATGACCGGCGCCGTCACGACGGAGGCCTCGCCCTGTGCAAGTTGATGCCGCTTGATAATGATACGTATGATGTTAAGATGCCATCGCTTGAGGGCAAGTCCTGGGCAGGCGCAAATGGAGATTGGGTTGTTTACATTGGGTCCAACTGCGAGTGGGAACTTGTGAATGTGTACACTCGTGACCGGGTTCCACTTCCAAAAATCTCAGCAGACTGCCCAGAGGTTGAGCACACCGGTATTGTACGCACGTTCAAATACAATCATGGTGACTGTCTTCTACGGAAGATAGCAATTTCTCGAGTTCCCACCCGCTCTTGGAATTACAACAACTATGAAGTTGTTGCTATCTTCGACAAGCTTGTTGCCGTCGTTGCTGGTTTGACTCGATGGACATTGCTCAAAAATCAGTTTCTGTACACGGATGAGTACTGTGATGCAATTGAATACGAGGGCCTTGTGTTTGCTGCCACCACTCGTGGCACTGTTTTTGCATGGAATCGTTATGATTTCGGTACGTTTGTCTTCCACCGTAATTATAATTGTTTCATCCACATGCATGCGGGTTAGCAAGTTTCCCTTTACTAATTAACCTTCTTCTTGTGTTTCCAAGGTCCTGTGAAAATTCCACCAACTATACTTCAAAATTTTATAACCAAGGGGGAGATGATGATGGTGATGATCACGAGCATGAGGATGAGCAGCGCCCATATACTCGTTGGCGCCTGGCAACTAATTCCGATGAAACGTGCATTGCAATAGGTTATCGGATGAGGCCAATCATCAACAATAGTAGTACACTATTTGTACTAGCTTCACATGCTCCGCGCGTCGTGCGGGTGTTTTTACTGTAACCATATTGTACTACGTAACCAGCACCTCGAATCCTTGATACTAGTAGTACTATATAGTACGTAGTAGGAGTAGTAGGGTGGCATGGGCCAGAACAAGCATTCATGTCCAGGAGTACGGCACACACCACCAGCACGACTTCCATCTAACACCATATTTCTTGGAGTCCATGCTAGAGCAATCTCTTCAACCTCATCATTTCTCTAACTCAACCATCACGCGGCGGGCGAGGTGGGGGTTTGCCGATAGTCGGTTTCCTCAACTGCGGGCCCACTTGTAAGGCCCACTCCAACGCTCTATCAATATATGGATGTACTCTTCTTCCCAATACAAAAACTTGCATCCATTCTACTCCCTCCGTTCTACTACCTCCGCCCTGGTTTATAGGTCCCCTTTGTAGTTTGTGTCAAATTTTGACTAAAGATTTAACTAACAAAATGTTAATGCATGTCAAGAAAAATTATCTCATTGGATTCGTATTTGAACATAGTTTTCAAAAATATAATGTTTGGTGACATGCGTAAACATTTTGTTAGTTTAATCTATGGTCAAAATTCGGCACGAAATATAATGGGGACCAATAAACCCGGACGGAGGTAGTATTTGTCAAAATATATATGTATCTAGACATGTTTTAGTATATAGGCACATCCATTTTTGGACAAATGGAAGTCAAGTATTTTGGAACGGAGGGAGTACACAATAAAAATTTTAAGTTAGCACAACTAGTCTAATCCGAGAGCACAACCGAAGATTTGGTCGGGTTCTTCCTCCTTTTGCCGACACGTGGGACATCCAGCATCCAGGTCGTGTCATGAAAGAAAATAGAGTGGTAGTTGATAAGTTGAAGCCACGAGATGTGCATCTTGGGTTAAACTGTAAATAGAATCTTACTACTCTTGAGTAACTCCAAAAGCGGCCACCGAAGATATTTCTTGGATTTGTTTTTCATCACCAGCACGTCGAGGTGAAAGATGTGCAGGTTCAGTGGGTCCTCTTGCGTTTTCACTGACATGTGGGGCCGCATGTGAGCAAACAGACGATGGGCTCCGCGCGTCCGCTGGCTGGCTGAGAAGAGAGATAGAGGAGTGCTGAGCACGGACTGCAGGAAATTTGTTCTACGTAACCAGCACCTTGATATTCGCGTGTGGTTGTTTCTAGAATAAAAAAAGGAGGTACCTCTACTTATGTTACTCCCACTACGCCTAGCCTAAGGTTAGTAGGTGACCTTGCGCTTGGCTCTTCGCCTCTTCCGGAAGTCGATGGTTCTACAGTAGTGCTTCTGGCAATCTGACACCAAATGAACTGCTGCACGTCCACCGCTTGTAAGCAAAAGTTTCTCCTCGTGCTGCGAGCCACCGCGCACGCGTTGGCGAGGGAGAAGGCGTAATCAAGCTTCTCGTCGTTCTGCGAGTTGACGGGACACATCAAAGTTATTTACTAGTAGTACGTACTCTCTCCAAAAAAGGGCTGACCATGTCATTGCTACCATCCCGTGCTCCGTCGTTGAGTACGTGCACTATTCACGTGCCATCGAGGAGAAAAAATATTGCGTAGGTGCCATCGAAGTGCACGACTCACTTACGGAAAAGGGTTTCCCCCCGCTTCCCCCCCCCCCCGCACGACTCACTTACGCACTGCTTATCTGATTATCTCCATTTTCTTGCATGACACGTGCACCTTGATGCTAGATGTCTCGCGTGTTGGGAAAAGGATGAACAAAGCTCACGTAAAAGAAAAGAGTTGAAGAGCATAGATTCCCGACGACCGAGGAGGAGCAAGGAACCTCGCGGTGGAGCGTCTGCAAGGAACCTTGCGCGTTTTCCCCTGTTTTTTGCCGCCTGCCCACCTATAAACAACTAAAAGAACATGAACTTTTCGCTAACCACTAGAAACGGTACATCAGGATGCTAAGTTGAAGATGTTTTATACTCCCTCCGTTCCCAAATATAAGTCTTTTTAGATATTTCAATAAGGGACTACATACGAAACAAAATGAGTGAATCTACACTCTAAAATATGTACACAAGCAAACGCACTAACTCCATCCGATCCAACTCATGCACATACGCGCACAGCATGGAGCACACAACGCACGTACACAAGACGTGCATGCACACACGCTCGGCCGCAGAATGCACGTGAATAACACATGCATGCGCACACACTCGGCTGCATGGAGGCGTGCGCCATCCGCGGCGACGTCCGGTTCGTCGTGCTACGGCGAAGCTCGCACGCAACGGCGCATACGCATCTCTTGCAGCACCTCTTTGCCGTCGTTGCTCAACTACTAGTCGGAGACGAAGACGACCGCAGCCTCGGCCTTAGAGCTAGCACCGATGGAAAAACACGCACGCTGCACGCACACGAGCACATACGGAGTGCCCACGACGTGGTGGTGGTGCGTCCCCAGTCGCCTCTACTCCTTCTGCGCACGTTGTCTATCAAGGCGGTTGCATGCTAATGATGATGTGGGTGAGATCTTCTAGGACTCAGATGATGACGAGGAAAATTATGAGACACAAGGTGACGTACACCGTCAAGGTCCACGGTCAAGGGGGTGCTAGCAAGTGCTTAGATGTGCTTAGAGCAAGTACAATAGAGCTGAGTCAGCGGGCTATAAGGAATACTCCCTCCTTTCCGGTTTATAAGGCTTATCTCAACTTTTTTGTTTTCCAATTTAGAGGGCTCATCTCCATCTCATTTTTAGTTTCCAATGCGCATTAAATCTTTGCATGCAAGAATTAAAAAGGAACACACCAATGCATGTAATGTTCCTACTCATCTAGTGGCCAAGCATGCATGCACTATAATTAATCCAAATTAATGCATGAGTTTAATTGGGTAGTTTTGTAATGTATGAGATACATTCCTCCACTCACAAAATGCCTTGGTTGATGAGATTTGAGATTTGAGCCCAATAAACCGGAAGGGAGGGAGTAAACAGTAGTATATTTCTGCTTAGTTGGAGGAAAGAGAAGAGGAGAGAGAAGGTAAGCGGGCTCTTCGTGAAGAGCCAGCTCTAGCACGTGCTCCTAGGCACTTTGTAGTACATGTTGACTATAAGATGGGCTGTAGGCTTATAGCCAGCAGCTGGCTATACTATTAATGCTCTTTAGATGAGGTGCTAAGTGTATTAAATGGCTTAGTAACTCAAGTGTTCAATGCATAGGTGCTTAGTTTATTGGTGCCACATCATATTTTATGCCTACGTGGCAGGCTTAGCAGCTATACATGGTGGAGCACTGGGAGAGGCCAAGGCTGGTCATAGTGGGGAGTAACTTGTACTGTAACATATTACTATGTTACTCTAAACATCTCTATAAACCGGAAAGGAGGGAGTAGTAACATACACTAGTGTCATATGCAGAGTATGGGAGCACATGATATTTCCCCGTCCGGACCGATCCCAAGTTGGCTTCTCACCTTCTTGGCCCAACAAAAACCCCTCCCCCCTCCCGCGCGCGCTTCCCGCCCGGCGCCAGCTGAGCCCGCCGCTCCACATTGATGGCAAGTCAGGGCGACGCGACCTCTCACTGCTTCCGCCGTTGAAGCGGCGCGCCGACCGAGGGCACCGCCCGCTGCACGCCCGGCATTTCAGACTACACAGTGGATAGTAACTTTTAGAGCAAGTACTACTATAATTAGATGACATAAGCAGGCTATAAGGATTTAAATATAGTATTTGTGCTTAGTTGAAGGAGAGAGAAGAGGAGAGAGAAGAGAAGCGGATTGTAAACGTGTAGCCGGTTGTACTCCAACATACTCTACTTTGTGAGACAAAAGGTGGGGCCATTATTAATGATATTGTATTTATACTAAAGGGACTAACGGACGCCTTAATTACTCCGTTTTTTTGAGACAAACCTTGGTGGGGCTATTATTGACTTTTTTTGAGCTATTATTGACTTGGACGTGGGGTTTGGGGGCCAAAGGCCTACTATTATACTCCGACCTGACATGCTCTACCCTAGCCGCCGCTGTATCATATGGTTTCGCACCGTTCCAGATCTTAGCGCCGCCACGCAATTCTTCTCCAGCCCTCCTTCCGGCGTGCACCGCGAGAAGGGACAGCAGTCCTCCGAACCCCGCCTTTCGTGATCCTGTACGGGAGAGGGGCGATCAGGTTTTTGGGGAGCACACTCCTGTGACTGCTGCCAGCGACGACTTCCTCAACGACAGCCTTCTTCCCCGACCTCGGTAACCTCTTCATCAACGACATGAGTGACAACATCAACCACATCGGTTCTGCTCCCGCTGTACAGTATGTGATTCTGTCCTCCTGGTTTAGTCCGCATCATTACTTTGATGTTTGCAATTGTCGTCATGATCTATTTACTGCTGATTCGGATTAAATCTCATACTAAATTGCTCATATATTCAACAATCCAATCCAAAAACCTGATCACAGGCAATTTACTCCGAGTTGTTTTGCTGCGCTTTTGAAGCCGCCTACTTTTAAGGGGGTGCAATATAAAAGGTGGCGCACAAGAGCAGTATATTGGTTTCAGATCATGTGCTGCTATGACGCCACTAAGGGTAAGCCTGAGGGCGATCTTAATCCTACACAGCAGGAAGCTTTTCAGAACATGGATACCCTCTTCAAAGCCGCCCTGCTGAGTGTTCTTGACGATTCCATTGTGGATTCGTATATGTTGTTTGACAGCGGCAAAGACATGTGGGCTGCGCTCGAGGCCACGTTTGGGCCCTCGGGCGCTGGCAACGAGTTGTACGTCATGGAGCAATTCTGTGACTACAAGATGACTGATGAGCGCTCTGTTGTTCAGCAGACTCATGAGATACAGTCACTCTCTAAGGAACTTGAGTACTTTAAGTGTGTGTTGCCGGACAAATTTGTTGCTGGGACCATCATTGCCAAGCTTCCACCTTCGTGGAACGATTTTGCTACTTCTCTGAAAAACAAGAGACATGAGTTTTCTGTTTTGGATCTCATTAGCACTCTTGATTTTGAGGAGAAGGCGAGAGCAAAAGACACACGTGCTCGGGTCGCCGAGGGAGCTTCTAGTGCCCACATGGTACACGAGAAGAACTTCCAGCCCAACCAGCCCCAAAACAACAAGAACAAATCTCAGGGGAAAGGCAAGTTTGATGCAAAGAACAAGCCGTCACATTCTACCAACTTCAAGAAGAATTCTCATAACGGGAAGGGATACAAACCTCAATTTTGGTAGCACCGCACAAAATTTATATGGCTGCATCTACCTGCTGTCAGCTAACCTCATGGTGCTCCAGGTATTCCTACATTCGTAACTAGGTACAATGACCACCGCAAGATGAAATTAGCTTATTCGTACGTTGACTTGCTGAATGCAGTGCGGAACGATCCTGTCATGTCTGGAGGAGCAAACAAGCAGTGCAGCCGAAGGTGGAAATCAACCAAGGACTTATGAAATTATATGTAATCTTCCTCAGGCAGGTCAGTATCCCCTTCGTCCAGATGATCGTGTTTTGTCATGCCGAGCTATTGATATGTGCTACTGTTTTGCAACACCGTTTAAGTATAGCTACTGTTTTCCTATCTTTTCAGATTCAGGACAATGAATAGGATATCAGGGGAACTGCACAATATGGACCCATGTTGAGTCATCTCTATTGCCTCATGTGTTTGCTGCAAATGTGTCAGCATCAATTGCAAGATGAGGCAGCTAGATAGCTGTGGAGTTGCCAACATGCTCAAAGTGCTCGCAACATTGAGAAGAAACAAGCATGCCCAGGAAATTAATGCGTGCGCAGGGAGGCCCTTTGCTCAGAGAAGCATCGACCGATTTTCTTTATTTCCACACCTTCTCACAGTTTTGTATATTGGTTATAGTATGGTGAATCATTGAGATGCATAGACATGCTGAACTTTTGTTCTTCTGAATGTTAGTTTAATGTGAGTGTCTGCATCCAGTACCGCATCCTCTAATTTGGTGGATGCACACAGAGAAAATAAATCTCCTTAATTTACTCCATAACCACCCTATTAAATAGGCCTAGTAACAAACCAGGCGCATGCAGTGGCCGGCGGGCACATGCATCCTGCATGCATGGCCAGTCATGCAGCAACGCAAAAGAAGAGAGCGGTTCTTGGGAAAAAGCGAGTAGTTAGTGCAGCGTGCCTTATAAACACGAACAGCTCGCTCTCCCGCTTCCGTCTCCCCACCCAATTCCCCCCGCTCCCCAATCTTCCTCACTCGTCCAGAAAACCCCGCTCACCTTCTTCCTCACTCGTACAGAAAACGCCTGCTCCTCTTCTTCCACTCCTACAGAAATCCCCAGCCCTCCTTCTTCCCCACTCGCACTGCCACTAGGCTCGTCTCTGGCTACTCTGCTCAAACCCGTGAGCTCGGCGCGACGCCCACAAGGAAAATGGAGTCGGCTGGCCCCAGCGCCAAGAAGATGAGGCTCCCGCCAGCGGCGACGCCGGTTGTAGATCCCGCACCCGGTAGCGCGGGGAGAAGCGGCGAGCCCCCCCCCCCCCCACCCGGATCTGAGGAACCGGTAGAATCTCCGGTGGACCGCATCAGCGATCTCCCGGACGTCATCCTTGAGGAGATCATCTCGCTTCTCCCCACCAAGGATTGCTGCCCCACACAAGTCCTCTCAACTCGGTGGAGCCCTCTATGGCGCACCGCGCCCCTCAATCTCGACTGTCGTCAGATATCTGTCCTTCCTGAATTTGATCTCATCAGAGCCATCGTCTCTTCTCACCAGCAGGGCCCCGTTCAATGCCTCTGCATCCCGACAAGCTACCTGCTGTCCATACCCGGCAAGGTGGACGCTTGGCTGACATCCCCTGAATTCGGAAAACTCCAGCAGTTTGAGTTCTACCATTACCACGAAAGTTTCATACCACGAACATACCAAGAATTCGTGCCCACACCACCGTTGTCCATCTCGCGGTTTTCCTCCTCTCTCCACACCGCCACCTTCGCCCGGTGCCATCTACCAGACGATCTGGTACAAATGCTTCGACTCCCACTGCTAAAAAAACTTTCGCTTGTGGTGGTTTATCTGTCGGAGGCCTCACTGCACAGCATCATCCACTCTAGTTGCCCTGCCCTGGAGCGCTTGCTGATTGTTTTGGGAATAGAAATCGGTATCAGTTGTCTCCAAATAAAGTCGCCTCACCTTAAAAGCATTGGAATTTGTTTTGAAGGACAGCAGCTCATCATCGAAGATGCCCCTTCACTTGAAAGGTTGCTCCTTCATAATTGTTATACACCTTCAGAAATAACTGTCGTCTCTGCGCCCAAACTGGAGACCTTGGGTGTAATTCGTGACCCGTTTAATAATCACAAGGAGTTGGTGTTTGGCTCCTCACCTTTTCAGGTACCGTATATTATCATCTACACATTTGTAATCATATGCTGCATTTTTCATTTATGCGCATAAGTTTTATATCATCTTGGAGTACACTTTGGGTACTAATATTATGTTATATGCTCAATGAAGAGTTCGTCCATTGATAGCCTATCAATGCTGCTGGATTCTGTCAAGATCATATATATCAGAATGTATAGTTTTGATCTGGACATAATTATTGGCTTGCTGCGATGCTTTCGATCTCTGGAGAATTTATACATAGAGGTGATGATTTCATGCACATTGAAAGCCCGTATATATTGTACTAGAATTAACTGTTCAGCTGTCGTTCTTTCGACATACTCTTTTTTCAGACCTTAACTGTTTTCAATCTTCATGTCTACTTAGGCAGAACCACATGGACAAAAACATATAACCAATCGTTGGCGTAATAAGCACAAGGATTTTCTCAGTTCTCATGACATTCGTTTGAGGACAATAACGATGGGACGATATGCATCCAACCAGGCAAACAGAAGCTTTGTCACATTCTTCCTGTTGAATGCGAGGTTACTATTGTCCATGAGGCTTAATTTTTACAGCAAGAGATTTCTCACGGACGAACATGTTGAACAGCAAAAAAAGAAGTTTCAGGTGGACAAATGGGCTTCTAAACGTGCTCGGCTTCTATTTACAACAAGTTGTAGACATCCTAAAATAATTTTTTTTGCACAGGATGTTGATTTTATGGATCAGACCGATCCATTTGTTTGTGACTGCAAAAAAGAGTGGTTGGGTTAGATGTTACTGTCATGTTCAATCTGGGTTTTGTCTAAAAATTTGATGAACAATTAATCCTTGGGCTTTTTGTACCATTTGTATGCTTGACTTGCATGTTGTTGCCCTCGTACTCCCCTCGACCTGCCACTACACTGCCGCATCTTTCATGGCTGCTGTTCGTTCCCGTCCGAGGCCTTGCCGTCGTTCTCCGCCTTGGTTAGCTCGCTGTGCTCGCCGCCGTCTGGTGTTGTCAACATGGTCAACAACCAAGAGGAATCAGGAGATGACTGTACGTGGAGAGGCTGACAGTAGGGACCCACCAGGGTCATTGCATTTCGCAAGCAGGTGCCTCGTTATTACAAGCCAAAACAATACTTCCTCCTAATTGTTTGACAACTAGGTTCCACGCCATTGTCAATGTAGTCAATAAACGAGAAAATTACACAACGAGCGGATAACACCAGGGACCCAGCAGCTCGCCCAGTTGTTTTTCAGTTTCAGAGACGGAGCTCAACTGCGCGCTGTGCGGGGGCTGTGGCCCGTCTAGCCCACGCTTACGCTTTTATTAAGCACATGACGAGCCCAGTTGATATTTTTTTCTTTCTGAAATTGGCTAGCCCAGTTCTTTTTTTTGGAGAATACCAAAACCGAGGCCTACTTGCTTTTCTCAGCCCTGCTGGGCTGCAAATCTTTCAAGACGAGGAGGGATAAGAAATGGGCTTCCCCAGAAAACGGGCTATAAGTTGTAAGAAATGGGCTGTAAATTTTTAAACCAAAGCCAACCGGCAATTGCATTAAAATATCATTTTTTCAGGATTTCTCTACTCTCTACTCTTATAAAAACCAAAGCCAACTGGCAATTACATTAAAATATCATCTTTTCACCCACAAGATAAACTACTCATACAAATGCATCTTCATGTTCCGTGCAACGAATGGGCATCTTGCTAGTTAAGATTCTAAATTTCATTCATTTTTTTGCGGAGAATTGTTTTTTGAATTTTATTTTGATATAATTTTTTGAAAACTATTTTTAACGTGACTCGAAATTTCGTGATTAAAAGAGTTCGGACCCCACCGAAATATGCAAACTTTCGTTGAATTTTTTAGCAGTGCCCGGAATATATGGTCTGTAATGCTAATAAAAAGAATACGAGCTTCAAATATCCATAAGAATTAGCAAATGGGCTGTAAATTATTGAAAATAATGGCTAATGGGTTGTATGCTGTTTTCCACAGATTTGGAGGCTGACTTCTGGGCCTACTAGGTTGACGATGACGCTGTCCTAAAAATTTTTGACGCGTACGCAAGGCTTTGTCAACTTAGTCAACACAGAGCAGTGACTGTTGGATGTCCATCCAACGGCCGCTGTGCTTCTTCAATCTCTGATCTTCCTGCTCCAGCCGCCCAAACCAGCGCCAGCGGGACTGCCTGCTTCCTCCTCCCGTGGCTGGTTGTGCTGCCGCCAGGCCATCCCTCTAACCACCCACACATCCTGTTCTTTTCCGCAGCCGACCAGTCAGCGCTCGTTCTCCCCTCAGCATGGGCATTCGCTGTGGTGGCTTCGCCGGCTCCGGGTGGTTCTCTTCCTGGGCCCCGCCCTCGTCCACCATGTTTGTGCTCTCGGCGCGGCGAGGTCAACATGGTCAACAAACAACAGCCATCGGAAGAGGCTGACAGTTGGGGCCCACACATGAAAATGCCTCCTTACTACACGCAAAATAATGATTCCTCCACCTGATAGCTGGGACCCACCAGAAGGGTCTTTGTATTTCGTGAAAAAAACATTCCCCCCGCTGTCAGCTCGGACCCACCGGAAATGCCTCCTTATTACGCACAAAAAAATGAGTACTCCCCCTGCTAGCTGGGACTCACCTTGGTGGGAGGCTGACTTGTGGGCCTACTAAGTTTACGGGGATGGAGGGCTTTGTCAACTTAGTCAATATGAACGACTCTAGCTCCAGTGACCATACGATGTCCATCCAACGGTCGTAGTGCTTCTTGAACCTCTGGTCTTCGTGCTCCAGCCGCCCAAAGCAGCGTCGGTCGTGCCGCGTGCTCCTGCCTCCCGTGGCCGGCTGTGATGCCGCGGAGGCCTCACCGCCCCCTACTACTCCCACCGCTGGCCAGGCCATCCCTCTACTCACCCACACCCCCTGTTATTCTGCGGCAACGGCAGCCTCACCCTCGTACTCCTCTTCGCGTGGGCATCCACTGCTGCGTCTTCCCCGGCTCCGCGTCGTCCCCTTCCTAGGCCTCGCCGTCGTCCACCGCCGTGGTGCTCTCGGCGCGGCGTGGTCAATGTGGTCAACGACCGACTTCCATCGGAAGAGTACTGTGCGTGGAGAGGCTGACAGCTGGGTCCACGGCGGCCGCAAGGAAGTGCCTCCTTATTACGCGCAAAATAATTATTCCTCCACCTGACAGCGGGGACCCACCGGACGGGCCACCGTATTTCGCGAAAAAAACGTTTCCCCCTAACTGCTGGGACCCACCAGCTACATCTTCGCACGCAAGGAAGTGCGTCCGGGCAAAAAAAAACGATTCGCCCCCTGACTGCTGGGACCCACCAGCTACATCTTCGCACGCAAGGAAGTGCGTCCGGGCAAAAAAAAAACGATTCGCCCCCCTGACTGCTGGGACCCACCAGCTACATCTTCGCAGGCAAGGAAGTGCCTGACAGTCGGGACCCACCTGGTCGAAGCGTACGTAGCATTGTCATTCTGGTCGCGAACGTGTACGTACATACTGGTCATAGTAGAGGTGCGCACGTACACGTACGTACAGCGGCGAGGGTGCAAGAAAGAAAATATGGCCACGTACGTACATACGGGCAGGGTCTCGAACGCCTACTCGCGCATACGTACATGGCTGGGTCAGAACGGAGAAACAGCATCGTCGTCGTGTTCATGGGGAGGCAACAAAATGCGTCGTGTTCATCGAGAGGCAACGGAACGCGTGGGAGCCAACCGGCTGGGTCGGAACGGAATGCGTGGTCGTGTTCATCGGGAGGGCTTGGACGGAACATGCGATGGAATGCCTGGCGTGCCGCACAATGGAGGAAACGGCCTTGTGTTCGACCGGCCACGTTCGAAACGGGACCCTGTTCATCGGGAGGGGTCTGGCGTACCGCAAAACGGAGGAAACGGACCTCCTACGGTCGAAACGGCATCCTGTTGATCGGGAGGGGCCTGGCGTACCGCAAAACGGAGGAAACGGACCTCCTATGGTCGAAACGGGGGTCCTGTTGATCAGGAGGGGTGTGGCGTACCGCAAAACGGACGAAACGGACTTGTGTTGGAGCGCTACGGTCGAAACGGGGGGGGGGGAGGGGTGTGGCGTACCGCAAAACGGGACTCCATGGGATACTGTTCATCTCCACCGTCGACCTCCTCCAGCCTCCACGGGCTACCGTCGACCTCCTCCAGCCTCCACGGGCTCCTGTTCATCCAGCCTCCACCGCGCGCTACTCCACCGGCTACTGTTCAACCACCCCTCCACGGGCACCCCTCCACCGTCTACTGTTCATCCAGCCCTCCACACCACGGGGTCCTGTTCAACCACCCCTCCACGGCCACCCCTCCACCGTCTACTATTCATCCAGCCCTCCACACCACGGGTTCCTGTTCATCCAGAGGCAACGCCACCGCTCACTGTTCATCCAACCCCCCCCCCCCCGCAACGCTCACTGTTCATCCAGAGGCAGCATCGATCGGCTTCAGTTAGCAGCAGTAGCGAAGGAATCGCTCCATCGGGTTCAGTTAACAGCCATCGATCCATCGCTCGGGTTCAGTAACGCGTAGCCTGAAGTGCAATCGCTCGGGTTCAGTTAGAGCCCAACACCTCGCTCGGGTTCAGTTAGAGCCAACGCCTCGCACACACGTGCATACGTATGAGAGAAACGCGCATCGCTCCGCCCCCGACCTCCCACCGTAACCGGCAACTCCCCGAAATTTTCCTCCCCCTCGCTTCTACCATGGTTTTTTCCGTCATGGACGGCCCAAAGAATGTCATGCAGCTGCGTCTCCGGCCCGCCCAGGACGAAAAGCCCATTTTCTGTCATGATTTTTTGTCACAGAAGTAGGAGCCCACCACATCTATGATGACACCGGGTTTTGTCACAATTATCATCATAGAAGTGTCATATGTATGACAGAAAATATTTTCGTTCAGCCCAAAATGTCACGGATGTGTCTTTTTTTGTAGTGCTATGGACTGGTGCAAGCATAGGAGTTGGAATATACGTTTTGATTAGGTGATCAAAGCATATGGTTTTATTCAGACTTTTGGAGAAGCCTGTATTTACAAGAAAGTGAGTGGGAGCTCTATAGCATTTCTAATATTATATGTGGATGACATATTGTTGATTGGAAATGATGTAGAATTTCTGGTTAGCACAAAAGGATACTTGAATTAAAGTTTTTCAATGAAAGACCTCGGTGAAGCTGCTTATATATTGGGCATAAAGATCTATAGAGATAGATCAAGACACTTAAGAGGACTTTCACAAAGCACATACCTTGATAGAGTTTTGAAGAAGTTCAAAATGGATCAGTCAAAGAAATGGTTCTTGCCTGTATTACAAGGTGTGAAATTGAGTCAGACTCAATGCCTGACCACTGCAGAAAATAGAGAGAAAATGAAAGTCATTCTCTATGCCTCAGCCATAGGTACTATCATGTATGCTATGTTGTGTACCAAACCTGATGTGTGCCGTGCTATAAGTCTGGCAGGGACGTACCAAAGTAATCCAGGAGTGGATCACTGGACAGTGGTCAAGAATTGTCGGCGTCCTCGATTTGGGGGTATCCAGCCCTGCTTGACTGCGGCCCACCACGTGGCTCCACCGACGGCATGGTACGGCCCAGCTTCAACACCAACACCGCAAGGCCCTCGCGAGGGGCCAAGCCTCGCGAGGCAGGCAACGCCAAGACCCCCAAAGGAATTGGCCTCCTCAGGAGGGTTCCTAAGGGGTGGAGAGTTCTATGCAAGTTACCTCATGAGGCTCAAGCTGACCCGATCCATGACGACCAAGGCCAGGCGGGCGCAGAGTGTAGGTTTCCTCTTTGGTGCAAGGGAGGCAAGCCACAGGTGCGGAGTCCCAAAGAATCAGCCAAAGGTTTCCATTTCGGTGCAACAAGACCAAGACCGCCAGAACGGCCGGATGGTGGTCATCGACGAGCCCACCGCAGCATCACGGCTAGAGGCTTTTCGCAGGCGAAGACTACTTTTGTCAGGATAGACTGTACTACTTGTCCCCTTTCAAAACCGGCTGTTGTGGCATCCCTTCCCGCTCATATTTGGGAAGAGGACCAAGGCCACTATAAACAGGACTAGCCACCACCATAGTGGGGGGATCGGATCCATTCTCACCCGACCACCATACCAGCTCAAGAACACCTCACCTCCTGAGGCTTGTTCATCCACTGTACTTGTTCATCCGCAGCCTACAAGGCAATCCACCACACCACACTAGATTACAGTATTACACCACAACGGTGGCCCGAACCAGTATAAATCTCTATATCTTTGTGTCTCTTTGAGCTCGACGCGCTAGGCTTAGGAGGATCGCGAGTAGGCAGGCTGGGCAGGTTGAGATCTCCGCATGCACCCCAGAGTTCGAACCTCTCAAGGGTTGCCGGATCCCTAAATCCGACATTTGGCGCCCCAGGTAGGGGTCTGTCGGAATCTTCTTCCTCAACCTCTAGATCGTGCCACTAACTCCTACGGTAGGTGCTCCTCCGTCGGCCCGGTCGACGCGCGTTCCTGAAGAAGCGTCAGGGTTGTGCTGCTTCACCCTTTCCCTGCGGCAGGTGCAGTGGCCACCCAAGTTCCGACCGAAGATGCCGCCGCGATACGACGGCGCGGCAGATCCGGCCCCCTTTCTTCAAGCGTATGAGGAGGCAGTTTGGGCGGCTGGCGAAGACGATAAGGCGAGGCCAACTGGCTCCCCATGGCCCTTGTAGGCGCGCCACGCGCCTGGTTGCTCAACCTGCCGCCATCTTCTGTGGCCTCCTGGGAGGAGCTGCGCGACCTCTTCCTCGCCCACTATGCGGTACTGGCGCCCGCGGTCATCGCAGTTCTCCTAGGTGGCTCGCATGCACCACCTTCCGACCGCCACATCAAGCAGTTCTACCAGCGGGCAGGCGCCACTCAGGCGAGCTCGGGGGCTCCCCCGGGCTGGGTGGCGCCCCAAGCTGACCTCACCTGTAACGCCCCGGATACAACTTTCCATATTCGTAACTCCGACTCTTGCCATTTCTGGTGATGTGATTTATTATTTCCTCCGTGGTTGGGTTTTTGTCTGTTGTTTTGCTTTTGTTCTTGTTATGCATCTCATCTCATAGCATCATGCGCATTGCATCGGCATCGTTTTTATGAAACTTGCATCCGTTCGGGTTTCCCCGGTCCTCTCCGTTGTCCGTTCGGAGTCCAGACACACTCGCACGCGCCCGCGGCACCTCCAAAATATTATTTTATAAGTGGCATAAAAACGTTCTCGGAATGGGTTGCAACTTGTCATGCGGTCTTATTATAGTGTAGCCAGGCCGCCTGCCAAGTTTTGTCGCATTCGGAGTTCATTTGATAGCCCAACCGTTGAACATATAGCGGTACCGTTGCCGGTGCCTTCGTCGGATGTTTTCGGTCTCCGAAAACCCTTCCCGGGCTGCACTTCTTTTCTTTCCCCTCAGCCACAGCACTCCTCTTCACAGCCCACCACAGCCCACCTAGTTCCCCCTCTGTCCGGAGCCGCTCGATCGCGATCCGAGGGTCCCGAAACCCCTCCTAACCCCCAAACCCTAGCAAATTTGCTATATATGGACACCCCCCCTTCCAAATTTGGCATCCTACCCCCTTCCCTAACCCAGCCGCAGCAATTCCCCCTCCTCCTCGGGATCTCCGCCGCCTCCCACCTCCATTTCCACGCAACCCGCTCCAGCTCCGCCACTTGGCACCGCCGTCGGCGCGCCCCGAGCCAACCGGGGGCCGCCACATCGCCCCTACCTCCCTCCAGCGCCCCCATCCACCCGAGCCCATCCGCGGCCCACCCCAGACCGATCTGGGCCCGAGGCGCCCGACCCCGCACCGCCGTCACTCCCGCAGGAACACCAGACGCCAGATCGTGATCCAGCGCCACCGGAGTAGTGCCGCCGCCGCCCACCGGCGACCACCCAGGCCTGCATCGCCCGCCCCGCTCTCCCTTCCTCTCCTCTCCTTCCTCTAAACTCCCCCTCACTGCTGCAGGGCCGCCATGGAGCTCCGTCGTCGCCGTCGTCGTGGACCCCGTGAACCCCGCCGCCGGATCTCCTCAGCCGCCGCCCATGGAGCCCCGCAGGATGCCCCATCGCCAGATCTGGATCCCCGAGGCCGGATTTGCCCGTTCCCAACCTCGGCGTCCTCGCCGGACCACCCCTGCCGTCGCTGGTGAAGTCTGCCGCCGCCTCTGCCGACGACCTCGCCGGAGGCCGCGTCCCTGCCGTCGCGCCCCGCTGACCGATGCATCCCTCCGCGTGAGCCTTCCTCCGCAGCGCCTCAGGCCCAGCGCTCCAGGCCCGCAGCCGTAGCCAGCACCAGGCCCAGCCGCAGCTAGCCAGGCCCAGCGCCCCTTCCAGCCGGCCTGCTGCCTCCTCCGAACCGGCCCATGAGGCCTGGTGAGCAGCCCCGCCCCCTGTGCACTGTTGGCCCAACTGCAGTAGATTCGGCCCTATCCATGTTTTTCCCGCGGAACGATTTGTCTATTATTCCAGTGATTTTCAGATTTGTAGAAAACCCCCTAAGCATCATGCATTTAATTTCTCTCGAACTGTGCATCGGATTAAAATAATTTATACATGTAAAATGCTTAGAATTTTGTGTAGATTAATAATATGCCATTTTCATCCCATGTTAAAGTGTTTAACTTGTTGTTTATTTAAATTTGCTAATATGCCATGTTAAAATGCTTTAATTCATAACTAAATAACCGTAGCTCCGAATTTAATAAACTTTATATGTAAATGGGGTAGAAAAATGCCTAGTTTATCATGGTCCACTTTATGTTGCTGTTTAACAACATTAAAATTGTGTTTTGGGCAGAACAGTAGCTAATTCATAATTTGCACATGGGGATTTTCCGGAATTGTTGTTTGTTGTTCCGACCTCATTTAAACTTGTCTAGATAGTTAGTTTTGTCATGCTTCACCTCTTGCCATGTTAACCAACATTTAATATTGTTGAGTCCCTAACCGGGAGTGAACTAAATAATTGATGTGGTGTTTTGCATGTTGAGCTCCACTTAATTTGTAGGATTGTTTGTGCACTTTGCCAGGCCATGCCTCATTAAACCGGACATGCATCATACTTGTTTGTGCATCATGCCATGATTATGCTCGTGCATTTACAATGTTGTTTGTTTCTTTCCGGTGTTGCTTCTTAGTTCCGGTAATGTTGCGATTGTGAGGATTCGTTCGACTACGTCCGTTCGTCTTCTTCATGGACTCGTTCTTCCTCCTAGCGGGATTTCAGGCAAGATGACCGCTACCCTGGATCTCACTACTATCATTGCTATGCTAGTTGTTTCGTTCTATCGCTATGCTGCGCTACCTATCACCTGTTTATCAAGCCATCCCAAATTGCCATGAACCTCTGACCTTTGACACTTTTCCTATGCAAACCATTGATTGGCTATGTTACCGCTTTTGCTCAGCCTCTCTTATAGCGTTGTTAGTTGCAGGTGAAGTTGAAGATTTCTCCATGGTGGACAGGATTTTGGTTGGGATATCATAATATCTCTTATATTATTAATGCATCTATATACTTGGTAAAGGGTGGAAGGCTTGGCCTTTTTCCTAGTGTTTTGTTCCACTCTTGCCGCCCTAGTTTCCGTCATACCGGTGTTATGTTCCCGGATTTTGCGTTCCTTACGCGGTAGGGTGATTTATGGGACCCCCTTGACAGTTCGCTTTGAATAAAACTCCTCCAAGAAGGCCCAACCTTGGTTTTACCATTTGCCTCACCACCACCTACCCTTTCCCTTGGGTCGGCCAACCCAAGGGTGATCTTTATTATAGCCCCCCCCCCCCCGGGGCCAGTGCTTGTCTAAGTGTTAGTCCTAACTAGAGCCCTTTGCAGCGCCCCCTCAGGGAAACTTGAGGTCTGGTTTTAGTTGTACTGATTGCTCATCCGGTGTTGCCCTGAGAACGAGATATGTGCAGCTCCTATCGGGATTGTCGGCGCATCGGGCGGTCTTGCTGGTCTTGTTTTACCATTGTCGAAATGTCTTGTAAACCGGGATTCCGAGTCTGATCGGGTCTTCCTGGGAGAAGGTCTATTCCTTCGTTGATCGCGAGAGCTTGTCATGGGCTAAGTTGGGACACCCCTACAGGGTATAATCTTTCGAAAGTCGTGCCTGCGGTTATAGGCAGATGGGAATTTGTTAATGTCCGATTGTAGATAACTTGACACCAGATACAAATTAAAATGCATCAACCGCGTGTGTAGCCGTGATGGTCTCTTTTCAGCGGAGTCCGGGAAGTGAACACGGTTTCTAGGTTATGTTTGACGTAAGTAGGAGTTCAGGATCAATTCTTGATCATTGCTAGTTTCACGACCGTTCTGCTTGCTCTCTTCTCGCTCTTATTTGCGTATGTTAGCCACCATATATGCTTAGTCGCTGCAGCAGCCTCACCACTTTACCCCTTCTTTTCCTATTAAGCTTTGCTAGTCTTGATACCCATGGTAATGGGATTGCTGAGTCCCCGTGGCTCACAGATTACTACAACAACAGTTGCAGGTACAGGTTATGCAATGATCATGACGCGAGAGCGATGCTTGCTTGCGTTGAGTTCTTCTTCTGCTTCTTCGATCAGGGATAGGTTCCAGGTTGGCAGCCTGGGCTAGCAGGGTGGATGTCGTTTGAGTTTCTGTTTATGTTTCATCCGTAGTCGGATGTTGCTCTTATGTATTGTGATGTTGTATTCGTGTGGCATTGTATGCCTTATGTATGTATCCCCATCTATTATGTAATGTTGATGTAATGATTTCCACCTTGCAAAAGCGTTTCAATATGCGGGTCTATCCTTGGTGGGACCTTCGAGTTCCTTTTGGATAGGGTCGCATATTGGGCATGACAAGTTGGTATCAGAGCCTCGACCGACCATAGGATCCCCCTTGATTGTTGGCCGTTGTTGAGTCTAGAACAAAAATGTTTTGAGTCTTAGGATTATATATATCGGAGAGTAGGATTCTTTTTACTCCTCATCCCCTTCGTCGCTCTGGTGAGGTCTCCTGACGTAGATGTTTTGACTTTCCTCTCCTCAAATTTCACTAAAAAAAATTTAGGATCACGCGGGTATCTTGGAATCGTTCCGATGGTTTTGTGACGAGAACATTGTTCTTGGTGCCTCCTGTCTATTTATGTGGCATTGACCTGGGGAGTTGAGCTCCGAGGTGTTGTCGTCACAATTTTATCGTTGCAGTTCTGGAATACCTGAGTTTTGCCGACATCAAAAATCTCTTTCATGCAGTTGTTGGTGAGATAACCTCAACATCACCCAGTACTGGGGAGTTCGGGAGTATTGCCATAGCTTGTATAATGGATGCTTTTCGAAGGTTGAGGTACACGATTTCCGGAGTTTTCTTGGTTATGTGTTGACGGATGGATACAGCTGGATGTAGGGATTGTTAGTTTGGGTGAGATATATTGCTTCCCCTGTATCCCCAACACCAGATTGCATAACCAGAAAGTTTTGGGAGTTTTATAGGTGGGAATTCAAGTAGCTCCTAGAATATGTTTCCGACGGATGCATGATATGGGATTGGGTAAATCTCTATCATATGTATTTGTTCCGGCTTATTCTGCAAGCCAAATCCTTTGTTTTGTTTTGAGTTGTGGTATTCGAGTTGCTTCATTGTCAAGTGTTGGTTCCATACCTTTCAAGTGGTGTTCTCATATTTCTATGACAGTGCTAACCCTTCTTGTTTATCGAGATTGTCATGTCAATTCTTTCCAACCGTTCTGCTTCTTTTCAAGTGGATCCGATCATTTCAACATTCGCAAGATCATCTCTCAGTTTCCCAATGTTGTTTGTTTCATCCGTCCTCAAGTTGCCTTTGTTTTCCCGCCCTCCCACCCTTTTTCTTCAAGGACTCAGATTTCTTAATCAAGTATCCATTTATTCATGTGAAGTTTCTACATTTTTTTCCTGACAATGTTCTTATCCGGTGATTTCCCAAGAAGATGCTCAACAGTTTTAAGTTCATCATCCTCCATTGTTGTTTCTTCTCCGGTGGATCCAATTCAAGCTTTCTGTGTTGATCATATTCCTTTCCTCGTGACAAATGCTTTCTCATGCCGGTGCACCTCTCAATCACTCATCTTTCGCTTTCCATTTGTTCCGGTGTGCTGAAGATATTTCAGAAGATTCGTGTTATCATTCCTAATATGTTTTAGAGATCTCGAGGTTGTTATCTCTTTTGAGCCATTTAATTCAATCGGTGCAATCCCCCCTTTCAATCAATCATTCAACAGTGTATCTTTTGAGTGGGCCCTAACCCATAGGTCTTTTCCCAGGATCTTACCCGACTCTTCTAATTATTCCGGAGTTATTCTTAAATTCTATTCAAGTGTGACGTAAGAATGAATTCCATCAGTCACATGCCATCTCCAAGATCGATTTCAAATTATTTCATTGTTGGCTCAACCACTTTGTTTTTTTCATCCTTCCGGAGTGTCTCAACAATTCATGGTGGTTCTCATCATCTTTCTCAACATTTGAAGACCAAAGAAGTGTTTCCTCTAAATCTTGGTCCATTCTCTTCAAGATTCATGGTTCTAGCTTGATGCCATCCTCTCATAATTGTTTTCGATTGTGACAATTCTTTTCACCCATCCGGATCTATTCAGGAGTCTTTTCAGTTTGATTCTCCGGAGCACATCATCTCAGAATCATTCATTCCAGCCTTCAGCTCTCGTTATCCGAATCTTACCGGTGCATCGCTCAAGTGGTCTCTAATCAGCTCATGATCTCTTCGTTCACTTGTATCTAAATCCCCTCAAGTATATTCATTCGTTTTCCAATTCTTCCCGGTGAATTGTGCCTTCGATACGTTCATTTTCAATTCTTACGGCGGTTTGTTCAAGATTTCTCTTCCTCCGTTATCATATCAAATATTCGTTGTTTCCAAATCCTACCGGTGGTTCCTTGAAGACCTTCACAAGTTTGCGCCATATCTATCTTGATCCTTTTTACGAGAATAAGTAGGATGCCAAATCCTTTGTTTGTCATCAATTTAAATTGGTGAAGGATACGCATACCGTAATTCTTATTATTGTTTCGTCCGAGTGATCTAGTTTCTTCTTTCCAGAGTTGTTCATCATGTCACATTTCTTGGTTCGAGATGCGTCATCTTTTCTTTTCCGGAGTTCCAAGTTTTCCGCATTATCTCATCACGAAGCTTCGTCTAAATCATCACAAGGCTTTACCTTGTGTTTTCAACTTCTCTTTCTTTCTATCATCCTTTCATTACCGGAGTTCTTCATGGAGGCTCTACATGAGGGTTCGTCAAGGATTCTTTTCATTCTCCAATTGTTCTTCAAGATTTCTCTCGAAGTTATGATCCGCCAAGTTTTACTCAAAATTAAACATGGTTCTCAACACATGTTTTGTTTTGACGCGTTCAAGTATTCTTCATCTTGCATTCCGAAGTGCAATTCTCTCTATCTTATCTTTTGAGGTGGTGTTATGTCACTCTTCAAAATTTCCTTCATGGTTCATGATTCATATTGTTTTCAAGAATGAGGTATTTTAAATCCATCAATCTCTTTGTTGGAGTTATCTTGGGTTATATTTCACCTAAAGCCTTCCATTGGGAATGTTGCTATTTGTGGTGCTTATCATTGATCCAAGCTTTCTCCATATCCTTCTCGGTGAAAGAGGTTTTTCATCTCTTCGTTGATCTCAAACAAGCAATTGTTTTTCGTTAGTGGCAGAATGTCATCTCATAGTCTTGCGATGTTTCCATAAGCCCACTACAAGCTTATTCTTTCGTTGTTGGTTTTCCAACAACCCCGTTGTAACCATCGTGGAAGGGTGCTTTCCAAGCTCATTTGTGGCAGAAGTTGCATTTTCTTCTCCATTTTGTTATTCCAATGATATATCTTCTATTCTTTCTTCCGAAGGCATTGTGATGTTGCTCTTTTCACTCATCTTCTCGAATTGAGGATCATGTTCTTTTCGTGCTTATCCATTTAACCGGAGTGTTGTGTTCTCATTCAAGTTCTTTCATCTTGTCAAGTTTTGCCCCCCTTCACAACCGGAGTGCTGTCTGAAATCTTTCTTACCCATTATGCCATTCTTTCAATAGTTCCGGAGGCAGTGTGTTGTTGATTTCATCAAGTATCATCCCATCTTCTCAAGTTCATGTTCAATTCCTTCCATTTACAGTAGGAGTGCTGCCAAATTATATATTCTTATTCATTCTTATCTCGTTTCAACCGGAGTGGTTTCGTATTCTATCTTGTCAATTAAACTCTTGATTCTTGTCTTTGCAGCCTTCAAGTTATCGTAATGTTCCTTGTTCCTCTTTTCTAACAGATTGTTTGCAATCTCGTTCATCTCTAATTGCTCAACCTCTCAAGGTTCATGGTTTCACTCATTGGTCGAAGAAGCAACTTAGTTTACCTCCTCTCTTCCTCTTCCTTTTCCCTCCGGTGCCATCCTAGATCTCGGGACGAGATCCTCTCGTAGTGGTGGAGTGTTGTAACGCCCCGGATACAACTTTCCATATTCGTAACTCCGACTCTTGCCATTTCCGGCGATGTGATTTATTATTTCCTCCGTGGTTGGGTTTTTGTCTGTTGTTTTGCTTTTGTTCTTGTTATGCATCTCATCTCATAGCATCATGCGCATTGAATCGGCATCATTTTTATAAAACTTGCATCCGTTCGGGTTTCCCCGGTCCTCTCTGTTCTCCGTTCGGAGTCTAGACACACTTGCACGGGCCCGCGGCACCTCCGAAATATTATTTTATAAGTGGCATAAAAACGTTCTCAGAATGGGTTGCAACTTGTCATGCGGTCTTATTATAGTGTAGCCAGGCCTCCTGCCAAGTTTCGTCGCATTCGGAGTTCATTTGATAGCCCAACCGTTGAACATATAGCGGTACCGTTGCCGGTGCCTTCGTCGGATGTTTTCGGTCTCCGAAAACCCTTCCCGGGCTGCACTTATTTTCTTGCCCCTCAGCCCAAGCACTCCTCTTCATAGCCCACCACAGCCCACCTAGTTCCCCCTCTGTCCGAAGCCACTCGATCGCGATCCGAGGGTCCCGAAACCCCTCCTAACCCCCAAACCCTAGCAAATTTGCTATATATGGACACCCCCCCTTCCAAATTTGGCAGCCTACCCCCTTCCCTAACCCAGCCGCAGCAATTCCCCCTCCTCCTCGGGATCTCCGCCGCCTCCCACCTCCATTTCCGCGCCACCCGCTCCAGCTCCGCCACTTGGCGCCGCCGCCGGCGCGCCCCGAGCCAACCGGGGGCCGCCACGTCGCCCGTACCTCCCTCCAGCGCCCCCATCCGCCCGAGCCCATCCGCAGCCCGCCCCGGGCTGATCTGGGCCCGAGGCGCCCGACCGTACACCGCCGTCGCTCCCGTAGGAACCCGCGACGCCAGATCGCCATCCCACGCCGTCGGAGCAGTGCCGCCGCCGCCCGCCGGCGACCACCCAGGCCTGCATCGCCTGCCCCGCTCTCCCTTCCTCTCCTCTCCTTCCTCTAACCTCCCCCTCCCTGCTGCAGGGCCGCCATGGAGCTCCGCCGTCGCCGTCGTCGTGGACCCTGTGAACCCCACCGCCGGATCTCCTCAGCCGCCGCCCATGGAGCCCCACAGGACACCCCATCGCCGGATCTGGATCCCCGAGGCCGAATTTGCCCGTTCCCGGCCTCGGCGTCCTCGCCGGACCACCCCTGCCGTCGCCGGTGAAGTCTGCCGCCGCCTCTGCCGACGACCTCGCCGGAGGCCGCGTCCCTGCCGTCACGCCCCGTGTTGACCGATGCATCCCTCCGCGTGGGCCTTCCTCCGCAGCGCCTCAGGCCCAGCGCCCCAGGCCCGCAGCCGCAGCCAGCGCCAGGCCCAGCGCCCCTTCCAGCCGGCCTGCTGCCTCCTCCGAACCGGCCCATGAGGCCTGGTGAGCAACCCCGCCCCCTGTGCACTGTTGGCCCAACTGCAGTAGATTCGGCCCTATCCATGTTTTTTCCCGCGGAACAATTTGTCTATTATTCCAGTGATTTTCATATTTGCAGAAAACCCCCTAAGCATCATGCATTTAATATCTCTCGAACTGTGCATCGGATTAAAATAATTTATACATGTAAAATGCTTAGAGATTTGTGTAGATTAATAATATGCCATTTTCATCCCATGTTAAAATGTTTAACTTGTTGTTTACTTAAATTTGCTAACATGCCATGTTAAAATGCTTTAATTCATAACTAAATAACCGTAGCTCCGAATTTAATAAACTTTATATGTAAATGGGGTGGAAAAATGCCTAGTTTATCATGGTCCACTTTATGTTGCTGTTTAACAACATTAAAATTGTGTTTTGGGCAGAACAGTAGCTAATTCATAATTTGCACATGGGGATTTTCCGGAATTGTTGTTTGTTGTTCCGACCTCATTTAAACTTGTCTAGATAGTTAGTTTTGTCATGCTTCACCTCTTGCCATGTTAACCAACATTTAATATTGTTGAGTCCCTAACCGGGAGTGAACTAAATAATTGATGTGGTGTTTTGCATGTTGAGCTCCACTTAATTTGTAGGATTGTTTGTGCACTTTGCCAGGCCATGCCTCATTAAACCGGACATGCATCATACTTGTTTGTGCATCATGCCATGATTATGCTCGTGCATTTACCATGTTGTTTGTTTCTTTCCGGTGTTGCTTCTTAGTTCCGGTAATGTTGCGATTGTGAGGATTCGTTCGACTACGTCCATTCATTTTCTTCATGGACTCGTTCTTCTTCCTAGCGGGATTTCAGGCAAGATGACCGCTACCCTGGATCTCACTACTATCATTGCTATGCTAGTTGTTTCGTTCTATCGCTATGCTGCGCTACCTATCACCTGTTTATCAAGCCATCCCGAATTGCCATGAACCTCTAACCTTTGACACCTTTCCTATGCAAACCATTGATTGGCTATGTTACCGCTTTTGCTCAGCCTCTCTTATAGCGTTGTTAGTTGCAGGTGAAGTTGAAGATTTCTCCATGGTGGACAGGATTTTGGTTGGGATATCACAATATCTCTTATATTATTAATGCATCTATATACTTGGTAAAGGGTGGAAGGCTTGGCCTTTTGCCTAGTGTTTTGTTCCACTCTTGCCGCCCTAGTTTCCGTCATACCGGTGTTATGTTCCCGGATTTTGCGTTCCTTACGCGGTCGGGTGATTTATGGGACCGCCTTGACAGTTCGCTTTGAATAAAACTCCTCCAGCCAGGCCCAACCTTGGTTTTACCATTTGCCTCACCACCACCTACCCTTTCCCTTGGGTCAGCCAACCCAAGGGTCATCTTTATTAAAGCCCCCCCCCTCGGGCCAGTGCTTGTCTAAGTGTTGGTCCGAACTAGAGCCCTTTGCAGCACCCCCTCAGGGAAACTTAAGGTCTGGTTTTAGTTGTACAGATTGCTCATCCGGTGTTTCCCTGAGAATGAGATATGTCCAGCTCCTATCGGGATTGTCGGCGCATCGGGCGGTCTTGCTGGTCTTGTTTTACCATTGTCGAAATGTCGTGTAAACCGGGATTCCGAGTCTGATCGGGTCTTCCTTGGAGAAGGTCTATTCCTTCATTGATCGCGAGAGCTTGTCATGGGCTAAGTTGGGACACCCCTGCAGGGTATAATGTTTCGAAAGCCGTGCCTGCGGTTATAGGCAGATGGGAATTTGTTAATGTCCGGTTGTAGATAACTTGAAACCAGATACGAATTAAAACGCATCAACCACGTGTGTAGCCGTGATGGTCTCTTTTCGGCGGAGTCCGGGAAGTGAACACGGTTTCTGGGTTATGTTTGACGTAAGTAGGAGTTCAGGATCACTTCTTGATCATTGCTAGTTTCACGACCGTTCTGCTTGCTCTCTTCTCGCTCTTATTTGCGTATGTTAGCCACCATATATGCTTAGTCGCTGCTGCAGCCTCACCACTTTACCCCTTCTTTTCCCATTAAGCTTTGCTAGTCTTGATACCCATGGTAATGGGATTGCTGAGTCCCCATGGCTCACAGATTACTACAACAACAGTTGCAGGTACAGGTTATGCGATGATCATGACGCGAGAGCGATGCTTGCTTGCGTTGAGTTCTTCTTCTGCTTCTTCGATCAGGGATAGGTTCCAGGTCGACAGCCTGGGCTAGCAGGGTGGATGTCGTTTGAGTTTCTGTTTATGTTTCATCCGTAGTCGGATGTTGCTCTTATGTATTGTGATGTTGTATTCGTGTGGCATTGTATGCCTTATGTATGTATCCCCATCTATTATGTAATGTTGATGTAATGATTTCCACCTTGCAAAAGCATTTCAATATGCTGGTCTATCCTTGGTGGGACCTTCGAGTTCCTTTTGGATAGGGTCGCATATTGGGCGTGACATCACCTTCAGCCCCAGGGATCAACCCGTCGCCACGACGGGAGCAGGCGCGCTCCCAATGCTCTGCACCCCCACCGTCTACCACGTGGAGATCACCAGGACCCTCATCGATGGCGGAGCTGGCCTCAACATGCTCTCCCTGGAGGCGTTCGACCTGCTCCACGTGTCGCCCAGCCGACTCCGCCCCTCCAAGCCTTTCTCCGGGGTCGGCGATGACTCCATCAGGCCCCTGGGGCAGATCCGTCTCCCTGTCACCTCTAGGACCTGCGACAACTACTGTACCGAGCTCATCGACTTCGATATCACCAAGATCGACCTTTCATACAATGCTATTTTGGGATACCCGGCCTTGGCTCAGTTTATGGCTATGATCCAACCCGTGTACAACCTCATGAAGATGCCTGGCAGCAACGGTGTCCTCATGGTGGTGGGGGACACCAAAGGCGCGCTGCAGGCCCTCAAGCTCGCCTTCAAGACGGCAGCGTCTGTGCTGCCCGGCGAGAAGAAGGGTCAGGAGGCCCAGAAGCAGCGCCAGCCAAGAAGAAGCAGTTGTTCTCCCAAGACCGAACCAATACGAAGCAAGTGCCAGTCTGCGAGGATGGGATGGCCAGCGCCACCTTCACCATAGGGGCTGGCCTCCCTCGGGATCAAGAGGAAGCGTTGATCAACTTTTTGCGAGCGAACAAGGATGTATTCGCTTGGGAACCCAAACACCTGGCTGGTGTCCCAAGGGGGATAATCGAGCACCACCTGAGGGTGTGCCCAAATGTGCGGCCAGTAAAGTGGAAGGCTCGCCATCAGTCCACCGAGAAGCAGGCCTTCATCATCCATGAAACCCATAAGCTACAAGCCGCAGGGGTCATCAGAGAGGTACGGTACCTAGAGTGGCTGGCGAATCCCGTCATCGTCCCCAAGAAAGGAGGGAAGGAGCATATGTGTGTCGACTTCACCAACCTCTACAAGGCCTGCCCACAAGATCCATTCCCGCTCCCTCGCATCGACTAGATCGTCGACTCCACCACCGAGTGCGACCTATTGTGCTTCCTAGATGCCTTCTCCGGATACCACCAGATCAAGATGGCCGTGGAGGATGTGGAGAAGACGGCATTCCTCACCCCATGCGGGGTGTACTATTACACTTGCATGCCCTTCGGGCTGCGAAATGTTGGGGCAACCTACCAGCGATTGATGCACATCGCCCTGGGTTCGCAGCTCGGGAGGAACGCAGAGGCCTATGTTGATGATATAGTGGTGAAGTCTCGGGAGGCCAGGACTCTGATAGAAGATCTGGAGGAGACGTTCGCCAGCCTGCGCACGGTGGATCTTCGGCTTAACCCCGAGAAGTGTGTGTTTGGGGCCCCTTCCAGCAAACTGTTGAGTTTCTTGGTGTCGCACAGAGGGATCGAGGCCAACCCGCAAAAGGTCAAGGCGATAGAAGACATGAACCCCCCCCAGACCCTGAAGGGGATGCAGAAGTTGGTTGGCTGCATAACCTCACTTGGGCGTTTCATTTCCAAGTTGGGGGAGCACGCCCTCCCGTTTTTTAAGTTGATGAAGAGGAAGGAGCCATTAGTGGACCCCAGAGGCAGACGCAGCCTTCCAGGACCTCAAGAGATATTTGACCAGTCCGCTAGTGATGGTGGCACCGCGCCCTCTCGAGCCCTTGGTGCTTTATCTGGCAGCAACCCCTCACTCAGCCAGCGTGGCCCTGGTGGCGCTAAGGAAGGAACGCCTGATCAAGAAGCCGCAGCAGGATGCACAACCGTCAAGCAAGGCGAAACACCCCCAGGGCGAAGCATCTGAAGTCTTGGACGGCGCAGCGATCAACAACCCTCCTGAGGCCAGGTTGATCCCATGGCTATCAAGGCTTCTGAGGACGGGCCTTGTGAGGCCATGGAGGACATGTGCCCACGTGAAGAACAAGATTCCATTGATGCCTCCCCCCTCGTCGAGCATCCTATCTACTTCATCAGTACAGTGCTGAGGGAAGCCTGGGCGCGCTACCCCATGCCCCAGAAGCTCTTGCTCGCGCTCCTAGTCGCCTCCAGGAAACTGTGCCACTACTTTCAAGGCCACCCCATCAAGGTTGTTTCAGCATACCCGCTGGAGAGGGTGCTCCGGAGCCCGAACGCAGCTGGGCGAGTCGCCGAATGCAACATTGAGGTTCAGGCATTCAATCTCGAGTTCAGCACCACCAGGTTCATCAAGGGCGCGGCCCTCGCAGACTTCATGGCCGAGTGGACTGACGCTCCCGACCATGGAATAGGCAAGGACTGCTGCCTCCTGCCAGGAGATGAGGGGCCGAACGGATGGACCATGTACTTCGACGGGGCGTTTGCGCGACAAGGTGCAGGAGCGGGGGCCATCCTCATCTCACCTACCAAGGACAAGCTCTGTTACGCAGTGCAACTCTGCTTTCAGCAGGGCAAGAAGGTCTCCAACAACATCGCAGAATTCGAAGGCTTGCTCATTGGACTCAGGGCCGCAGCCATGCTAGGAGTAAAGCACCTCACCATCAAGGGCGACTCTCAGCTTCTCGTCAACTTCTCCAACAAGAAGTACACGCCTAAGGACGAGCACATGGGGGAGTACCTGGAGGAGGTGCACAAAATGGAGAAGCTGTTCATGGGCGTGGAGCTACAGCACGTGCCGCGCGGGATGAACAAGGAAGCGGATGACATCGCCAAAAGAGCCTCTCATAGGCCCCCTCAGGAGCCGGGCCGCGACCCCACACATCACAATTTAAGTACCACCTCAGGAGGACGTACCCCAGGCACCCGCGACAAGCGCTCCGGCCTGTGGTCACCCCTCAGGAGCCCGCCTGCTGCTCGCGCTCGAGCCTCAGGAGGGGTGCTGGACCGAAGAGTTCAAGGCGTACTTGCTTCAAGGGACCCTGCCAGAGAAGGAGGAGGACGCTGAGTGTGTGGCCCGTCAAGCCACCGCGGACTGCATCAAGGATGGTGAGTTATATCGCATGAGGCCCAATGACGTTTCGTTGCGGTGCATCTCCAAGGAACAGGGGCTCGAGCTGCTGGCGGACATACACGATGGGGACTGCGGGCACCATTCTTCGTCGTGCACTCTGGTGGGCAAGGTGTTCTGCGGCGGCTTCTACTGGCCCACCGCGCTTAACGATGCTACAGAGCTGGTGCGCTCTTGTGAAGCATGTCGGTTTCATGCCAAGCAGATCCACTGCTACGTCTTGAGCTTGCGTTGGTTTTCCTTGAAGAGGAAA
This sequence comes from Triticum aestivum, assembly GCF_018294505.1. NCBI lineage: Eukaryota > Viridiplantae > Streptophyta > Magnoliopsida > Poales > Poaceae > Triticum > Triticum aestivum. The sequence goes on along the minus strand of NC_057795.1, from coordinate 517,557,997 downwards.
GGGTGATGCAGCACAGTAGCGTAAGTATTTCCCTCAGTTTTTGAGAACCAAGGTATCAATCCAGTAGGAGGCTCCTCACAAGTCCCACGAACCTACACAAACAAACAAAGAACTCGCAACCAACGCGATAAAGGGGTTGTCAATCCCTTCACGGTCACTTGCGAAAGTGAGATCTGATAGAGATAATATGATAAGATAAATATATTTTTGGTATTTTATAATTTAGATGCAAATAGAAGTAGATTGAAAACGTATATGATAAAAGATAGACCCGAGGGGCATAGGTTTCACTAGTGGCTTCTCTCAAGATGGCATAAGTATTACGGTGGGTGAACAAATTACTGTCGAGCAATTGATAGAAAAGTGAATAATTATGAGATTATCTAGGCATGATCATGTATATAGGCATCACGTCCGTGACAAGTAGACCGACTCCTGCCTGCATCTACTACTATTACTCCACACATCGACCGCTATCCATCATGCATCTAGAGTATTAAGTTCATAAGAACAGAGTAACGCATTAAGAAAGATGACATGATGTAGAGGGATAAACTCAAGCAATATGATATAAACCCCGTCTTTTTATCCTCGATGGCAACAATACAATACGTGCCTTGCAACCCTTTCTGTCACTGGGTAAGTACACCGCAAGATTGAACCCAAAGCTAAGCACTTCTCCCATGGCAAGAAAGATCAATCTAGTAGGCCAAACCAAACTGATAATTCGAAGAGACTTGCAAAGATAACTCAATCATACATAAAAGAATTCAGAGAAGATTCAAATATTTCTCATAGATAAACTTGATCATAAACCCACAATTCATCGGATCTCGACAAACACACCGCAAAAAGAGTTTACATCGAATAGATCTCCACAAGAGAGGGGGAGAACATTGTATTGAGATCCAAAAAGAGAGAAGAAGCCATCTAGCTAATAACTATAGACCCGAAGGTCTGTGGTAAACTACTCACAACTCATCGGAAGGGCTATGGTGTTGATGTAGAAGCCCTCCGTGGTGGATTCCCCCTCCTGCAGAACGCCGGCGACGGCTCCAAGATGGGATCTCGCGGATAGAGAAGGTTACGGTGGCGAAAATATTTCTTTGATGGCTCCCTGGATGTTTTCAGGGTACGGAGGTATATCTAGGAGGAAGAAGTACGTCGGTGGCCGCTCGAGGGGCCCAGGAGACAGGGGCGCGCCCAGGAGGGGTGGGCGCGCCCTCCTATCTCCTAGCCGCCTCGATTGCTTCTTGACTTGCACTCCAAGTCCTCTGGATCACGTTCGTTCCAAAAATCACGCTTCCGAAGGTTTCATTCCGTTTGGACTCTGTTTGATATTCCTTTTCTTTGAAATACTGAAATAGGCAAAAAAAACAGCAATATGGGCTGGGGCTCCGGTTAGTAGGTTAGTCCCAAAAATGATATAAATGTGTAAAATAAAGCCCATAAACATCCAAAACAGGTAATATAATAGCATGGAACAATCAAAAATTATAGATACGTTGGAGATGTATCATCCACTAGCCCGCGCAAGGCCTCCAGACGATCCCGCTCACGTGGCCATTTGCGGTCTGGGCACTGGACATCTTGGGACCGTTCCCTCGGGCGCCAGGGGGCTACTGATACCTCTACGTCGCCATCGACAAGTTCACCAAGTGGGCGGAGGTAGAAGCCATGCGTACCATCCCAGCTGGGTCGGCCGTCAAGCTCATCAAGGGAATCATGAGCCGGTTTGGGGTCCCACATCGCATCATCACCGACAACGGCTCACAGTTCACCAGCAACCTTTTAAAAACACACTATGCTAACCTTGGAATGCAGACCTGCTACGCCTCAGTAGCACACCCACGGAGCAATGGACAGGCTGAGAGGGCCAATGCAGAAGTCCTGAGGGGCCTCAAGACCCGGACCTTCAAGAAAAAGCTTGAGGCCTGCGGCAGGGGCTGGCTCGATGAGCTGCAGTCCGTGTTGTCGTCCATCTGCACCACGACGACCAATCCAACACGAGGAACGCCGTTCTTCCTCGTCTACGGATCAAAAGCGGTTCTCCCTCACGAGGTCAAGCATCACTCCACACGGGTCGTGGCATTCGATGAGATGCAGCAGGACGCCACGCGGAGGATGGATCTCGTGCTGGGGGAGGGACGCCACCGTCAAGCCTCGCTCCGAGCAGCGAGGTACCAACAGGCGCTGCGGCGGTACCACTGCCGCAGCGTCTGCTCCAGGATGTTAGAGGTGGGCGATCTCGTCCTGAGGCTGGTGCTCTCCAGGGAGGGGTTGCACAAGCTCTCTCCCATGTGGGAGGACCCGTTTAAGATAGCCCGTGTCTCCAGGCCTGGCACCGCGCGCCTGGAGACACAGGACGGGGTCCCCATCCAGAACGCTTGGAACATCCAGCACCTCCGGAAGTTCTACCCCTGAAGAAAGGCTCCGGCCTGTGAAGCAAGGCTCTCTCCTGTGAAGGTCTCTGCTCGTGACACTCTCATGTAATAATGAGTGGGGTTGTACACGCCCCGGAGTCTCCTGAGAGCCGCCCTGGGGCCTCATGGGGGCTCCCTCCCACGTCCTAGTGGCAGCACTTAGCTCCGCGCTGGTGAGAAGACTAGATTAGGTGCCGGACGCGGCTGTTCATTTGCTTTCTGAAGTTGCTTGCAGTTTTTTAGTAATCTTTCAATGGATTTGGTATTCTCGAACTCTGTTTCCTCAAGCTGTTTTCTTCTCCTAAGCTATTTTTGGTCTAAGGACATGAGAGAGGTGGCAGTCGCCCGTCGCTTCTCCTCGCGCTCCTCCCGCATGGGGGCTAGGTAGGTGTGTGTGCCCTGGGCTTGCATTTGCGCGCACGCACCATGCCGAACCCTGGCATTTCCGCTTCATCCTTGCGAGGAGCCCTTAATCAAGCTCACGGGTACCAGCACCCCTCATATCCGTGCCTCTCAGGCAGCGCGATGCGGTGCGTCAAGCTCAAGCTTATCTATGACAGGGGGCTCACGTAAGAGGGAGTGAGCTGCTCGACATCTTTTTCTTTTTCTTCGAGAGCAGCCCTGCAGCGGCTCCGCGGCAGCTCTCGAGACCCCACAACAAGAGGGCCCCGTCGAGTGCCTGAGGCCAAGCCTCGCGAGGCGGAGAACTACTACGTACACGCCAAGCTAAGTCATTCTACCCTTGCATACCCAGAGCACAAACATTACGACACAGCATTAAGGCAACAAGCACAGCATAAGGGCATAACTACCATGATTCATTACACACCCCAGCGGGGTACACCATCTTCTTTTTTCGAATTACAGGAGAAAGGAAAAGCTAAACAAGGGGGACTCGAAAGCGTGCGAACCCGGCACTAGCACCGAATCCTCAAGCAGCGCCTCAAGGTGCTGGCCTTGAGCCCAAGTTCGCAATCCCCCAGCCTCACGCTGGGCTCCTCTCCAGCTTCACTAGGGCGCCGCGGCGGGATGAACCACTGGCGTCCTCGATACGAGCATGACAACGCGGAGGCCGGTCATAGCCACCGCTGCTCGAGCTCTCATCCGAGGAAGAGCTGTCGTCATGGGAGGAGGAGCGTGCATCATCAAGACCAAGCTCGTCGTCGCCACCATCATCGTTGCTGCCATCCTCTAGGCAGCACCCCACGTGGTGGCCGTCCTCCCTGAACAGCCTCACATAGAGGGTCGCTAGGCCGTCGTACTTGAAGTGGACGGTGCACCTTCCGCCTAGGCCACGCGCGCAGGCGAAGGTCTGCCAGCCGCAGGACATGACCATGCTGCCGGAGGCGGTGACCTCGGTACCAACCCATGAAGCTCTGCTGCAGCACCCATCAGCCTGCAGCCAGAGGCCATCAAGCCCCATGGAAGGAAGCTCGCTAAAGAAGAAGCGTGGGAGCCAGAGGGAGGTGCCAGCCGAGCTCTCCGACCATACCATGAACTCAGGGAGCAGGTCCAGTGAGGAAAAGCATGGCCGAGGCGGGCGCACGATCACAGCGCGCCTCCCTTCATCATGGGGGCTGCTACGAAGCCGCTGGCCCCCGACGCGGGAAGAGGTGCCATTGTGGGCGCCTAGAGCAACGCTGCCCCTTGGGAGCGCATGCCCGTGCCCCTTGGAGGCTGCCGAAGGGACCACAAGGTGCTTGCGGGGACGGCCACAGCCCCTCTTGGGAGGAGGAGAGGCTGGCCCCTCCTTGGAGGCCTTCCCATTCTCAGCCGCTGAAAACCTCTTCGGCGATGACATGGGAGCAAGATGGGGAAGAAGAGAAGCAGGAGGAAGCAAGATGAAAGAGATATGGGCAGGGGCGCCGCTCGCTCGCATATTGATAGTCAGAAGAAGGTAAATCATCGGCCTCCCACGATCTCCAGTAATGATGATTCTCTCTGCATGCAGCATGCAGTTGTCAAGTCGGGTAGTTGCTGAGGCGGCATGGGGAAACGGAGTCGCCCACATCCAATCAATCGCCACGCGTCATCAAGGCCGCAGGCAGTTAGGGCCCATGGTGCTCCGGCCTTGCCCTTTGGCTTCGCCTGGAAGCCAAGTCCGAGCGCGCCTTGGGCCCACGGGCTACTGTCGGCGTCCTGGATTTGGGGGTATCCAGCCCTAGCTACGGCCCACCATGTGGCTCCACCGACGGCCTGGTACGGCCCAGCTTCAACACCAACACCGCAAGACCCTCGCGAGGGTCCAAGCCTCACGAGGCAGGCAATGCCAAGACCCCGAAGGAATCGGCCTCCTCATGAGGGTTCCTGAGGGGCGGAGAGTTCTATGCAAGTTACCTCACGAGGCTCAAGCTAACGTGAGCCATGACGACCAAGGCCAGGCGGGCGCCAGGCGGGAGCAGAGCGCAGGTGTCCTCTTCAGTGCAAGGGAGGCAAGCCACAGGCGCGGAGTCCCGAGCAATCAGCCAAAGGTTTCCATTCCGGTGAAACAAGACCAAGACCACCAGGACGGTAGGACGGAGGTCATCGACGAGCCCACCGCAGCGTCATGACCAGAGGCTTTTGCAGGTGAAGACTACTTTTGTCAGGATAGACTATACTACTTGTCCCCTTTCAAAATAAGTTATTGTGGGATCCCTTCCCGCTCATATTTGGGAAGAGTACCAAGGCCACTATAAATAGGACTATCCACCACCATAGTGGGGGGATCGGATCCATTCTCACCCGACCACCACACCAGCTCAAGAACACCTCACCTCCCGAGGCTTGTTCATCCACTATACTTGTTCATCGGCCTACAAGGCAATCCACCACACCACACTAGATTAGAGTATTACACCACAACGGTTGCTCGAACCAGTATAAATCTCTGTGTCTTTGTGTCTCTTTGAGCTCGATGCACTAGGCTTAGGAGGATCGCGAGTAGGCAGGCTCGGCAGGTTGAGATCTCTGCACGCACCCCAGAATTCGAACCTCTCAAGGGTTGCCGGATCCCTAAATCCGACAAGAATATCCTGAAGTACCTCAAGAGGACCAAGGACATGTTTCTCGTTTATGGAGGTGACAAAGAGCTCGTCCTAAATGGTTACGTCGATGCTAGTTTTGACACTGATCTAGATGACACTAAGTCACAAACCGGATACGTATTTATATTGAATAGTGGAGCTGTCAGTTGGTGTAGTTCCAAGCAAAGCGTCATGGCAGGATCTATGTGTGTAGCGGAGTACATAGTTGCTTCGGAAGCAGCAAATGAAGGAGTCTAGATGAAGGAGTTCACATCCGATCTAGGTGTCATACCTAGTGCATCGGGTCCAATGAAAATCTTTTGTGACAATACTGGAGCAATTGCCTTAGCGAAGGAATCCAGATTTCACAAAAAGACCAAACACATCAAGAGATGCTTCAACTCCATCCGTGATCTAGTCAAGGAGGGAGACATAGAGATTTGCAAAATACATATGTATCTGAATGTGGCAGACCCATTGACTAAGCCTCTTCCACGAGCAAAACATGATCAGCACCAAGGCTCCATGAGTGTTAGAATCATTACAATATAATCTAGATTATTGACTCTAGTGCAAGTGGGAGACTGAAGGAAATATGCCCTAGAGGCAATAATAAAGTTGTTATTTTATATTTCCTTATTCATGATAAATGTTTAATATTCATGATAGAATTGTATTAACCGAAAACTTGATACATGTGTGGATACATAGACAAAACACCGTGTCCCTAGTAAGCCTCTACTAGACTAGCTCGTTAATCAAAGATGATTAAGTTTCCTAACCATAGACATGTGTTGTCATTTGATGAACGGGATCACATCATTAGAAGAATGAAGTGATGGACATGACCCATTAGTTAGCTTAGCATTATGATAGTTCAGTTTTATTGATGTTGCTTTCTTCATGTCAAATACATATTCCTCCGACTATGAGATTATGCAACTCCCGGATACCGGAGGAATGCCTTATGTGCTATCAAACGTCACAATGTAACTGGCTGATTATAAAGATGCTCTGCGGGTATCTTTGAAGGTGTTTGTTGGGTTGGCATAGATCGAGATTAGGATTTGTCTCTTCGAGTATCGGAGAGGTATCTCTGGGCCCTCTCGGTAATGCACATCATAAGAAGCCTTGCAAGCAAAGTGACTAATGAGTTAGTTGCAGGATGATGCATTGCGGAACGAGTAAAGAGACTTGCCGGTAACGAGATTGAACTAGGTATGGATATACCAAAGATCGAATCTCGGGCAAGTAACATACCATGACAAAGGGAATAACGTATGTTGTCATTATAGTTCAACCGATAAAGATCTTCGTAGAATATGTGGGAGCCAATATGAGCATCCAGGTTCCGCTATTGGTTATTGACCGGAGAGATGTCTCGGTCATGTCTATATAGTTCTTGAACCCGTAGGGTCCGCACGCTTAACATTCGATGACGATTTTGTATTATATGAGTTATATAATTTGGTGGCCGAATGTTGTTTGGAGTCCCGGATGAGATCACGGACATGAAGAGGGGTCTCCAAATGGTCGAGAGGTAAAGATTGATATATAGGATGATGGTATTCGGACACCTGAAGTGTTCCAGAGGGTACCAGGTACATATCGGGTCACGGGAAGGGGTTTCGGGCACCCCCCGGCAAAGATATGGGCCTAATGGGCCAAGAGGGGAAACACAGCGACAAGCAGGAGCTACTGCGCCCCTGGCTGCACCTGAGGGGAAGGAATGAGGGGAAGAGATAAAGGAAGGGGAGGGATTCAGCCTCCCCCTTTCTTCCCTCCTGATTGATACCTGCCACTCTAGTAGTTCTTTGTTTCATAAAATTGTGATGACTGACTTGGTTAACGTTAAGTGCGCTTATGATAGGTTGAGCCCAATCGTCCGGCCTGACATTGCACAGTAGTCAACTCCTTTAGACCGAACCGTTCAACTCGACAGTATGACACGTAGGGCCCGCATGTCTGTCTCACAAAAATTTACAATATAAAATAACTAGTCTGCCTCCTCCCCGCCGCCGTGCTTCACCTCCCTATGCCCCCCCCCCCCCCCCGCTCCTCCCACCACCCATCCGCAGCCTCCACCCAACTCTTGATTCCTAGAAAGCTTAGAGCAACTCCAACGGGGAGACCCATTTTATCCATTTGTGTCATCCGGACAGAAAAGTTGGCCCAGCCTGGCGACCAAACGAACAAAGCGTCCGCATGCTGTACGTCCCGACCCAAACTGGCCCTAAATTTGAGCCACAAATGGGTCTGCAGCGGAAAAAAGCAGACCCTCACATCGATCGCTCTCGTCCGCTCATGTCCTCTCATGACCGGTCTGGTCCCACCTTTCAGCGACCCACAAGGCCACAACTACCACGACTAGCACACTGGCGTAGGCTACGGCTGCGGTCCGGGAGGAAAATAGTGGCTGCGGCGCGGGAGGAAGACAGCGGCGGGGCGGGCGACCGGCGGTGCATGCGCGTCTGGAGGAGGCAGCGGCTACGGCAGGACGGGCGGCCAGCGGTGCTCGCCACATCTAGAGAAGGCAGCTGCGGGGTAGGGCGGGCGGCTGGGAGTGCATGCCGCGTCTGGACGAGGCAGCGACTGCAGTGGGGCGGGCGGGCGGTGTCGGATTTTGGGTTCCGGCAGACCCTTAAGGTTCGAACTCTGGGGTGCACGCGGAGATCACTCCCCCTACCGACTCACGTCTCGTCGCCTCGCAAAGGATCTAGACTACACGAAGAACAACACAAGGGACGCAAGGTTTACTAGTTCAGGCCACCATTGTGGTGTAATACCCTGCTCTAGTTTGTGGTGTGGTGGATTGCCTCAGGGGCTGATGAATAATACAAAGGAAGAACGGCATCGCGAGGGGAGGAGTTCTTGTGTGCTAGTGGTTCTGGCTAAGGTTCGATTGGTCGACCTTTCGATCCGGCCCCCTCTATACTATGGTGGCTAGCCCTATTTATGGAGAGAGGCCCTGGTCCTCTTCCCAAATATTGAGCGGGAAGGGCGCCAACAATTGGCCATTTTGAAGGGGAACATCTAGTATACTTATCCTGACTAAAGTTGGTCCTCGCCTGCCAAAGACTCTGACGATGACGCCTTCCTGGGCTCCACGATGACCTCCGTCCTGCCGTTCTGCTGGTCTTGGTCTTGTTGCACCGAAATGGTTGCCTTTGCTTAATACCCTTGGCTACGCTTGCCCCCTTTGCACCAAATAGGAAACGAGGACTCTGCGCAGGCCGGCGCCCGCCTGGCTTCGGTCGTCATGGCTTGCATCACGGGCACCTCGTGAGGTACCCCGCCTTGAACTCTCCGCCTCCTCACGAGTCAGCCTGACGAGGCTACACCTAAGGAAGCTTCCTGTCGTTTACCCCGTGAGGCTTGGCCCCTTGCGAGGGTCTTGAGCTTATTTTGACGAAGATGGGTCGTACTGGGCCACTCCTTGAGCCACGCCGTAGGCCGCAGGCAGGCAAGTCTAGGTACCCCCATTCCCAGAATGCCGATAGTAGCCCCCGGGACCAAGGCGCGCCCGGACTTGGCTTAGCAGAGAAGCGAAGGGGCAAGTGGGAAGCGCCGCGGGCCCCAACAGCCTGCGGCCTTGGGCGCCGCATGGTGGTTGATTGGACGTGGGTGTCCCTGCTTCCCCACAATGCCTCGGCAACCGCATGACTTGACAAAAGAGAGGCCCCGGGCCAGGCTTACCTTCTTTTCCTTCACCAGACATTTGTCCCAGATCCCCTTTCTCGCTCTCCTCCTCCTTGCTCCCGAAATCCTCCAGATCTGCTTCAACCCCGCATCTTAGCAAGCCATGGCGCCTCGTCAGACTCCGGTCGGAGCCTGGTACTCGCCCACTCTGGATCCTCCGAACGTGTCGGAGAAGAACCTTGCCCTCACGTGCCAGATGATGGCGGTGCAAGGCGACGTGGGGGCGGCCGCGCTCAAGGTTGGCTCTGCCCTGCATGAGGACAAGGGGAGCACCTTCTACCCGCTCTTCGTGAGCACCATCGCCGCCGGTCTGGTGCCTCCCTTTTCCGAGTTCTTCCTTTCTGTTCTTCGCCAATGCAAACTTCAAGCTCTGCACCTCCACCCCAACTCTGTTCTTCTTCTGGCGATTTTCGCCTATTATTGCGAGGCTCATGTTGGGGTAAAGCCCTCGGTGGCCTTGCTGCGCCACTACTTTTACCTCCGGGTTTCCCGTGGCCCCATCACCGCATGCATGAGCTTTGTCGCGTACTCCAGCTCCAATGCCATCTCGAAGCCTGGGAAGAGGATTGAAGGCTTCCGGAGCAAGTGGGTCATGGTGGATGCCGAGCGCATCCACCCTCGGCTGATGCTGCCTACGGGGTAGCCTGAGGCCGTCGACGCCTGGTCCCGCACGGAGCTCGTCGATCCCCGCGTGAAGCCGGTGCTAAAGAGGATGGACGCGGACATGTGGTCGGCCAACATGGCGACGGCGAAGTTGACTGGGGTGACGCTCCTGAGGGAGTTCCTGGAGCACCGGGTAGCTGCGCTTTGGGAATATTCGCTCCCACTGTGGAGGCTCGGGGAAGCTGATGTCGCCTTCCGCCTGAGCTCCACAGCTATGGCCGACAAAGATCTGGCCGCAGTCCTCCATTCCTTGGTTGGGGGAGACATGGCGAGACTGGAGGGTGCTCCTGTACCCCTATTCCTTTGGGATGACTGGGAGCAGGTGGTGAATTCCATGCCCGCCTTCAACGGGGAGGGGCCGGTGCCTGCGGAGGTTCCCAAGGATCTGGCGGCCCTGGCGACGGTGAACGTATCTTCCGGCGACTCCGGCAGGGAGGAGGAAGAAGAGGGGGAGGAAGAGGAGTCCGACTCTGAGGCGATCGACGGGGAGTCGGGGAAGTCCCTCCCCCAGCGCAGGTCCCGCGCCCTCCGTCTGATGCCGGACAATGACAAGGACGGCGACGAGCGAGGCGGGGAGAGCTCGCCCTTGGTCCCGAAGAAGGACAGGACGGGGCTGGTTCTCTGCGGGCCTGCTCCGGCTCCAAGGCGGCCTGAAGCCAGCTTCAACTCCTCTCACGTGCCTCCTGCTTCCGAGTCTCCTGAGGCTGACCACAGCAGCCGGCTCTCGGGCTTCAAGTTTGGTCGGAGGCTGCTTGAGTCCGTGAGTGATGACCAGTAAGTGCTTGATTTTTGTTTTGCTTCCTACTCCTGTTGCTGAGGCTTGACGTCCATATTCCTTGGCTAGGCCGGTGCCTGCGGCAAAAAGGCTGAAGGGGGCCCCCGAGGCTTCATCTGGGGGAACGCTTCCAACTGCGGGAGAAGGAGGTGGCAAGGCTCGAACCTCCCCTGCCCGGTCATCCTCGCGCGGCCAGGTGGGGCGTGCTGGTGTGAGCTCAGCCCCTGTGGCCCAGGCGACTCCCGAGGCGTCCCTGCCTGATGCCACTTCTGCAGCCGCCAGGGCTCAGAAGGTCCCGACGCATGGCGTTGTGATCACGCTACCGTCTTCTCCTCCTACTCCGCCAACTGCCGTTTCTCCGACTCCATCTACTGTCTTGGATCGCGCTGCTGCTGAGCTAGACCGGCTGCGAGAAGATCTTCAGGGCAGCGACCCCCACCTGGTGGTCGGGCGCCTGGAGTTGGCCTCTGGCTGGGTCCGCTCTGACGCCTCAGTTCGGGCGGCGCTGGTCCAGGCCACGACGGCCTGCGACGAGGAGAAGCAGGTCGTCCTCCAAGCCAGAGCCGCTCGCGACGCCGCCTTGGGCGAGGTTGCGGATGTCCGGGGCCGCTGCAAGGTCCTGGAGAGTGAGTTGCAAAGCCTACGCGACCAGCTCGCCAAGGAGGTCTGTGACCGCCAGGAGAAGGAGAAGGAGATGAAGACTCGAGAGGCTGCTGTCAAGGACCGGGACGCTGAGCTTGATGGACGCCATGGTCGATTGGATACGCTGGAGCTGGCGTTGGAGGCGAAGAGGATCGAGCTGGATGGCAAGGCGAGGGTCCTAGCCGAGGACCATGTGGCCTTCGCGAAGCTGGAGGAGAGGGCTCGTGCCTCGCTGAAGACACTTTATGATGACGGCCTGGAAAAGCCGCTAGTTGGCGCTGAGGATGGCCCCGCCAAGTTGCTTCCCTTCTGGGTCCGCGCACTTGAAGATGTCGCCGTCGGCCTTGGCCCCACAGCTGAGGCTGAGGCGCGTGTCCTTTCTTCTGCAGCGCTAGCGCGTGTCTTCACCCACGTCTATCTTTTCGACCCCAACATCGATCTTGACAGCCTGTTGGAGCCTGCAAGCGGGGAGCTTGCCGCTGCCGCTGCTGAGGCGGTGAAGGGTCGAGCGGAAGCCCTGCTGGCGAAGTTCCGCGCCTTTAGCACCAAGCCAAAGCGAGATGCTGCCAACCCTGGGGCTCCGCAAGGTGAAGCCGCCCAGCGCAACCCCACCACCAGTGATGGCACCGTCGGGAAGTGACCCCTTCGCGTCTCCTGTCCTGTTTTACTTCCTGCAACATGCATCATGCCTCGTGGAGGCGTTTAAACTTGTGTTTGGCATTGTGAAAACAACCTATGGACTGTAATATTTGCTTTTGAATTCCTTGAGATTTGCGCTTTTCCTTCCTACTTGCTTGTGTTCTACGTCGGCAGAGCCCGGCCCCGCGCATACCTCAGCCGCCGTTAGCCCCGATCGGAAACCAGGACGGGACCAAGGAGTGAGGGGCTACGTGACCAGTTAGGCTCTTGAGTCACGATGCTCAGGAGTCCCCCTTGACGTGCGAACATCAAGTAGGGAGGGGAGGTGTAGGAGTGGATCTACCGTTCTACGTCGGCAGGGCCTGGGCCCGCGCATACCTCAACCGCCATTAGCCCGGGACAGGACCAAAGAGTGAGGTGCTACGTGACCAGTTAGGCTCCTGAGTCGCGATGCTCAAGAGTCCCCCTTGACATTCAAACATCCTTCATACCTTGGCTCCACTCGGGGAGGGACGCGCGACGAACCAGGCCCGAGGGGCCTGGCTGGGTGGCGTGTGCCTGGGCGTGATCCAGGCATAGCCCCCGTGCCCAGCCCCCTCGTGCGGCACTCCCGAGTGGAGGCGTTACGATAGGCCCGGACACTGAGCTCTGGCCTCCCTGAGGTTGATGCGGCCGGGGGCCACCCTCAGTTGTTTATCACCAGCACGGAGCATAGCGCTTCCGTATGTATACGGGCATAGCGCTCCTCCGCAGTGTCGTCAGCCAGCACGGAGCATGGTGCTTCCACTGGTGCGTGGGAGGGGGCTCCCCTCTGGAAGGAGCCCTCGGGGCGTTATAGCCCCACCCTGACACGTGGCTTACACGGTAGGGCATGACGAGGTGTATCTGGGCACCCGTGAGCCAACGCGGGACTCACGGGGCCCTACCTCAAGGCGGGTTGCGCCTAGCTCTGGGCCTTTATTTGTAATGTGCTCCTGCAAATTTGGTTAGATGTCGAAGCTCTACATCCTCAGGTCCCGGCCCTCGAGCGAGCTCAGCCGTCGCTGGTATGCCAGGTCGTGATGCCGTGGACAAGGCCACGAGGTGAGGGCTGGAGAGCCAGTAAGAGTCCATGAGTCACGATGCTCAGGTACCCCCCCCCCCTTTAACATGCAAGCGATTGGCATGGGGGAAGAAGGGTGCCATCACAGGCATCAAGTAATAATCATGACGGTTCAAAAGTACGACCTGAATAGATGCGGTAAAGATACATGCCGCAGGGTCAGGCCTGAGCGGCTTGGGGATAATGCAGCCCGAGGGGCGCCCCCAACAAAGTAACCTAAAGACATGAGCAAAAGGGATACATGCCGCAGGGACGGACCCACGCAGCCTGGGAATGATGCAGCCCTAGGGGCGCTCCCAGCTAAAAATGAAACTCGAAGGATGTCACCTGATGATGTTGGAGATGAAGGAATGTTGAAGTAGCGGACGACGTGTGCTACGGAAGCCGATCCTTACGAGCCCCCAGGCCCAGGAGCCTCGGGAGGCTCCGGGGGCACTGGCGGCTCTTCAAGGGCCATCTCCATATCTGCCAGGACTGCAGAATGCCTGACCTCCTGAGCCTCCAGAATGCTCCTCATGAGGTGCTGATGCGCGGCAGCCGCATTCGGCAGGCCAAAAGGCATGCGAACATAGCTGTGGGGTGGACCCTCGCAACCTCCCACGTGCGAGGGCCAGAAGCGCTCCTGAGAGGTGGCCCGGTTAAGCCCTGGTACGTCGATGCAGACGCGCAGCCCACCATCCTCGCCTGGATGGGGAGTTACGGCGGGTAAGCGGCGGCTGCCACTCATGATTCTTGACTCCTGCAGCTCCTGAATGATCTCGCTGATGAACTCCCGAGGGTTTGGCCCTCCTTGCCTTGTTCCTTCCTGAGGGAAAAGTGCTTTGAAGCACGCCTCCAAGTGGTGCCCGAGCGCCTCCCTCGTGATCTTGGAAAAGTCGATGGCCCTCCAGGAGAGAGCCCCCGAGCCTTGCCCGAGGAGGGCACCGGGCGCGCCTTCCTATGCGACAGAAGGAGGCGCCCCTTGAACGGGCGCGGATCCTAAGGGGCCTGCCTCCCGAGGGTTCGGACCAGTCGATGTCTTCTTCTTCTTCTTCTTAGGGACTGTCTCATGAAGTCTTCCACTCCTGTGCTCTGGGTCTTCGATTGCCGCGGCTTGGAAGGCTCGCTCAAGGGAACACACCGCATCCCTCTCCTCACAAGGCACTGTGATGACTCCACCGCTTCCTGGCATCTTGAGGACATTGTAGCCGTGATGAGTCACTGCCATGAACTTGGCCAGGGCTGGGTACCCGAGGATGGCATTGTATGGCAGGCGAATGTGGGTGACGTCGCAGTCAATGAGCTTGGTGTGGTAGTTGTCGCGCTGCCCAAAGGTGACAAGAAGGCGGACTTGCCCTATCGGAACTGTGGAACCATCAGTGACTCCTGAGAAGGGCTTGGTTGGCTGAAGCTGATTGTATGGCACTTGGATATTGTTGAATGTCTCAACGGACAGGACGTTGAGTCCTGCTTCGCCATTGATGAGGGTCCTGGTGACTTGCACATTGCTGATGATTGGGGAGCAAAGCATTGGGAGGACTCCGGCCGTGGTTGCGCACTTGAGCTGATCCGCAGAGCTGAATGTGATAGCGCATGCTGATCACCTGAGAGCGTGCATGGCCCAAGCTTGGGGAGGACTGCATTCACCTCGCGAGCAAACTACTTGAAGATGCGCTGAGAGGCTGGGGCCTAAGCGCCGCCCAAGATGCAGGCGATTGCATGCGGCTCCTGGAAGCCCCCAGCCCCTTTGTCCTGATGATGGTCTTCATTCCTCCTCGGCTGAGGTGGCAGAGGAGGGAGGCCTGCGTTTCCTTGAGGGCGATCCTCACAAGGCTGATCCCTCCAACCCCCCTCGTGAGGCTGGTCTTGCCAGCGGTCCTCGCGAGGTTGGTCACGCCACCCTTGGCGAGGGCCACGGTCCTCCCATCATCCTCCACCTCTTCCTCCTCCTCGGCCATAGCTCCGGTCGTTGCGCTCGGGGCATCGGCCGGCATGCACATCTCGCACAGCCCTGAGCTCTTGGCATTTGTTGGTGTTGTGGGTGTGGACGTCGTGGTACACGCAGTACCGGATGCCCTTGGATGACTCAGGCTGATCCCTGCCTCGCTTGGTGTCCGGCTCTGCTGCAAGCACAGCAGCCCCCTTGCGCTTCACGTCCTTGACCTTGGGCTTCTTCTCTTCTGGATCGGCGGGCGGAAGCTCGAGGAGGGAAAGGCGCCCTTCCTCAGCCCTGGCGCACTTGGTCGCCAAGTTGAACAGCTCCAGGGATGTGCAGAGGTCTTCATGGATTGCTAGCTCCTCTTTCATCTTGATATCACGCACACCGTCAGAGAAGGCTGAGATGATGGCCTCCTCAGTCACCCTGGGGATCTTGAGGCGAGCGTTGTTGAAGCGCTGGATGTACTTGTTGGATTTTGGGTTCCGGCAGACCCTCTAGATTCGAACATTGGGGTGCGCGCGGAGATTTCGCCCTCTACCTACCTGCGCCTCACCGCCTCGCTATGGATCTAAGCTATGAAAAGAGCAACACAAGAGACACAGGGTTTATACTAGTTCGGGCCACCATTGTGGTGTAATACCCTACTCTAGTTTGTGGTGTGGTGGATTGCCTCTTGGGCTGATGATGAACAGTACAAGGAAGAACAGCCTCGCGAGGGTCTGTTCTTGGCTGGTGCGATGAACTGCTAGAGGGAGTTCAGTCGCTCTCCTAGATGATAACCCGATCGACTTCTAGCTGCCTCTACCTTGTGGGTGGCTAGTCCTATTTATAGGCAAAGGCCTTGGGCCTCTTCCCAAATATTGAGCGGGAAGGCCGCCAACAATTGGCCATTTTGAAGGGGAACATCTAGTACACTTATCCTGACTAAAGTCGGTCCTTTCCTGCCAAAGACTCTGGCGGTGACGCCGGCTTGGGCTCCACGATGACCTCCATCCTGCCGTTCTACTGGTCTTGGTCTTGTTGCACCGAAATGGATGCCTTTGCTTGATGCTCTCTCCTGCGCTTGCTCCTTTTGCACCAAAGAGGAAAGGGAGGACACTGCGAGGGCTGGCGCCCGCCTGGTGCCCTTGGTCGTCATGGCTTGCATCATGGGCACCTCGTGAGGTACCCCGCCTTGATCTCTCCGCCTCCTCACAAGCCAGCCTGATGAGGCCGTGCCTGAGGAAGCCTCCTGTCGTCCGCCCCGCGAGGCTTGGCCCCTCGCGAGGGTCTTGAGCCCATGCTGATGAAGATGGGCCGCGCTGGGCCGCCCCTTGAGCCACGTCGCAGGCCGCAGGCAGGCAAGTCTGGGGACCCCCATTCCCAGAACGCCGACAGTAGCCCCCGGGCCCAAGGCGCGCCCGGACTTGGCTGAGCAGAGAAGCGAAGGGGCAAGTGCGAAGCGTCGCGGGCCCTAACAGCCTACGGCCTTGGGAGCCGCGTGGCAGTTGATTGGACGTGGGTGGCTCCGCTCCCCCACGACGCCTCGGCAACTGTCCGAACTGGCAAGTCCCTGCATGCAAAGCGGGTCATGATTACCTGTGATCATGGAGGCCGGCGGTTGGCCTCCCTGGCTATAAGTATGGAACGGCGCGGGCCATTCCAGTTCATCTTCCTCTGCTACTTCTCCCCTTCTTCATCTTTGTCATTGCTCCGCCTTGCCTAAATGGCTCCGATCTACCGGTTCTCTGCAGAAGAGAAGGGAAAGGCCCCCCGAGAGGGTCCTGACCCACTTCCATTGAAGAAGCGGTTGGTCCTCTGCCGCCGAGATCAGGGTGCGCAGCAGGAGGTGTTGAGGCCTTGGTGCGAGCGGCCGCCGCCTGGGTTCCCGCTGCCCCTGTACGCCCGCCTTGAGGGCCCTGCAGTAGTTGATGTCGAGCGCCATGGATGTCGCCGCCGTCGGCGCCGGCGGGTCACGGCGGTGCGTGTTGTGCCTCCTGGAGTTCACGCTGCGGGCTCCTCCCGAGAGTTTGTGCTTCACGCTGCCATGCCTCCTCGATCTTGGATTCGCCTTCCTCCTTCCTTCGCCTTCGAGATTCCGCCAAGGGGGCCCTCCAGGCTCTGGTTGCAGCATGCCGACTGCCAGACTCCTGCGACCGATGCGGATGTCGAGGTCGTCGCTCCAGGCAAGGTCTTCATGACCCGGGGTTGGGGCGAGATCGCCCGGCTGCCGATTGGAGGGGGCCCTCGTGATCCACCTGGATTACGATGGCGCCTCCTTGATGCTCTTCAAGGTCTTCGACGAGGAAGGACGCCGGCTGGAGTGCTACCCCAGAGGCAGCGGCCGGAGCTCCGGAGCGGCGAGGACCAGGCCTGTCGTCCGCTCTTCCAGCGGCTCCTCTGATGACGGCGGACGCCTCGAAGGATCCAGCGACTCCTCCGACCTCCTTCTGACTTCGGCGACGAGCGACGACAGCTACGAGCCTCCGAGCTTGCGCCGTGCCCGGGGCAGGGCCAGCTCGCCCTGCAGCCGACGTGGTCGATCTGGATGAGGCTGGCGCCGAGCTTCACGCGGCCCACTATTGATGATGGCGTCTGCCGCCATGGTTCCTGTAGTTAGGACTCCTTAGGATACGCGTCTTTTGTCCCTGTGAGGAGCCAAGAACACACCCCGTGGGGGCTTGTAAGGTGTGTGTAGTTCCTTTTTTAATATGATCCTCATCGTGAAGTAGTGAGATGCTCGTCCCGCCTTAGCTTAGTTCCACCTTTTGAACCTCACGAGGGCTTGATGCTCTACACCGACAGGACCCGGTCCCAAGGCAAGCTTCAGTCGTCGCTGGTATGCCAGGTCGCGATGTCGTGGTCAAGGCCAGGAGGTGAGCGGCCCGGGGTCCAGTAAGAGCCCCTGAGTCGCGATGCTCAGGAGGTCCCCTTTAGTGCTCAAGCAGCCATCGTTCGGTGAGAAAGGAGTGCGACGTTGCTAACATGGGATTGCATTGGTTGCGGGGACGATGCTGCGATAGCTAGTGTTTCTGGAGGGTGACTTATCTCGAGAGTCAGGAACCGCTTCCTGGTGCGGCGCTAGGTCCGCGCATTGGCCGGCTAGGGGTCGCCTGACGAGGTCCCCGCGTGCCTCTTCCCTCTCGCCTTTGCTCCCCTTTCTGCTCTACGTCCTCGGGTCCCAGCCCTCGAGCGGGTCTCAGCCGTCGCTGGTTTGCCAGGTCGCGATGCTGTTGACAAAGCCAGAGGGTGAGGCCTGGAGAGCTAGTAGGAGCCCTGAGTCACGATGCTCAGGTACCCCCCCCCCTTTAACGTGCAAGCGGTTCGCACGGACGAGAGTGAAGAGGACGCCGTGAGGGCCTCGCCTGGCGCTGCTTCTTGAAGGGATCCTACAGGCCCATCACAAAAGGAACAAGAGTCTGCTATGACAAGCGGCGGTCAGTCGTCGGTTGCTTTGGAGAGGTGACGAGGCACTAAAGGCCTGACGAGGTGTATCCGGGCGCTCATGAGCCAGCGCGGGACTCACGGGGCCCTACCTCAAGGCGGGTTGCGCCTGGCGCTGGGCCTTAACTTGTGATGTGTTCCTGCAAATTTGGCTAGATGCTGACGCTCTACGTCCTCGGGTCCCGGCCCTCGAGCGGGTCTCAGCCGTCGCTGGTTTGCCGTGGACAAAGCCAGAGGGTGAGGGCTGGAGGGCAGGTAGGAGCCTTGAGTCGCGATGCTCAGGTACCCCCCCCCCCTTTAACGTGCAAACGGCTGACATGAAGGAAGAAGAGGTGCCACGGACAAGCATCAAATAACAAGCATGATGGGTCGAATGCATGGCCCGAAAATAAACGCAAGAGGGGTACATGCCGCTGGGTCTGACCCGAGCGACTTGGGGATGATGCAGCCCGAGGGACACCCCCAACAAGGTAAGCTAGGAATAGAAAGTAAAAGGGGATACATGCCGCAGGGACGGACCCACGCGGCCTGGGAATAATGCAGCCCTGGGGGCGCTCCCAGCTAGAAACGAAACTTGAAGGATGTCACCTGGTAGCGTTGAAGACGAAAGGGGTGCTGAAGTAGCGGACGTCGTGGGCTGTGGAAGCCAATCTTCACGAGCCCCCAGGCCCAGGGGCATCGGGAGGCTCCGGAGGCGCTGGTGGCTCCTCGCGGACCATCTCCATCTCCGCCAGGACTGCGGAACGCCTGGCCTCCTGAGCCTCCAGGATGCTTCCCATGAGGCGCTGGCACACAGCAGCCGCGTTCGGCAAGCCGTAGGGCATGCGAACGTAGCTGTGGGGTGGGCCTTCGCAGCGCCCCACGCGTGAGGGCCAGAAGCGCTCCTGAGAGGCGGCTCGGTTGAGCCCTGGGATGTCGATGCAGACACGCAGCCCACCATCCTCGCCTGGATGGGGAGCTGCGGCAGGTAAGCGGCGGCTGCCACTCATGACTCTTGACTCCTGCAACTCCTGTGTGATCTGACTGACGAACTCCTGAGGGTTTGGCCATCCTTGCCTTGCTCCTTCCTGAGGGAGACGTGCTCTGAAACACGCCTCCAAGTGGTGCCCAAGCGCCTCCCTCGTGACCTTAGCAAGGTCGGTGGCCCTCTAGGAGGGAGGCCCCGAGCCCTGCTTGAGGAGGGCGCCGGGCGCGCCTTCCTATGCGACAGAATGAGGTGCCCCCTGAGCAGTCGCAGGCCCTCAGGGGCTTGCCTCCCGAGCCGTCGGGCCTGGCGATGTCTTCTTCTTCTTGGGAGCGGTCTCAGGGAGCCTCCCGCACCCGCGATCTGGGTCTTCAAGTGATGCAGCCTGAAAAGGTCGCTCCAGGGAGCACACTACGTCTCTTTCTTCACAGGGCATCGTGATGACTCCGCCACTTCCTGGCATCTTGAGCACGTTGTAGCCGTGATGAGTCACGACCATGAACTTGGCGAGAGCTGGGTACCCGAGGATGGCGTTGTACGGTAGGCGAATGTGGGCGACGTCAAAGTCGATGAGCTCGGTGCGGTAGTTGTTGCGCGCCCCGAAGGTGACAGGGAGGCGGACCTGCCCAATCGGAACCGTGGAGCCACCGGTGACTCCGGAGAAAGGCTTGGTTGGCTGAAGCTGATCGTAAGGCACTTGGAGATTGTTCAATGTCTCTACGGATAGGACATTGAGTCCTGCCGCGCCGTCAATGAGGGTCCTGGTAAATTGCACGTTGCTGATGACTGGGGAGCAAAGCATCGGGAGGACTCCGGCTGTGGCTGCGCACTTGAGATGATTCGCTGAGCTGAACGTGATGGCGCACGCCGGCTACCTGAGAGGGTGCGTGGCTTCGAGCCTGGGTAGGACTGCATTCACTTTGCGGGCGAACTGCTTGAAGATGCGTTGAGAGGCTGGGGCTTAAGCTCCGCCTAGGATGCAGGCGATCGCGCGCGGCTCCTGGAAGCCCCCAGCCCCCTCGTCCTGATGATGGTACTTGTTTCTCCTTGGCTGTGGCGGCAGTGGAGGGAGGCCTGCGTTTCCTTGCGGACGATCCTCGCGAGGCTGCCCCTGCCAGCGATCCTCGCGACATCGGTCGCGCCACCCTTGGCGAGGGTCGCGGTCTTCCCAACGTCCGGCATTCCTTCCTCCTCCTCGGCCGTAGCCTCGATCGTTGCGGTCGGGGCGCCGGCCGGTCCTCCCTTCTCGTACGGCTCGGAGCTCTTGACATTCGTTGGTGTTGTGGGTGTGGAGGTCGTGGTACACACAGTACCGGCTGCCTTTGAAAGACTCGGGCTGATCTCTGCCTCGCTTGGTGTCTGGCTCTGCCACGAGCACGGCGGCCCCCTTGCGCTTCACGTCCTTGGCCTTGGATTTCTTCTCTTCTGGGTCTGCGGCTGGCAGCTCGAGGAGGGAAAGGCGCCCTTCCTCAGCCCTGGCGCACTTGGTCGCCAAGTTGAACAGCTCCAAGGAAGTGCACAGATCTTCTTGCATCGCCAGCTCCTCCTTCATCTTGATGTCGCGCACACCGTCGGAGGAGGCTGAGATGATGGCCTCCTCAGTCACCTTGGGAATCTTGGGACGTGCGTTGTTGAAGCGCTGGATGTACTTCTGCAAGGTCTCCCCTGGTTGCTGCTCGATGCGGTGCATGTCGCTCATGGCGGGTGGCCGGTCGCGAGTACCTTGGAAGTTGACGATGAAACGTGTGCGCATCTCGTCCCAGGAGGAGATCGTGCCAGGAGCCAGGTTCAGGAGCCATGTGCGGGCCCCGTCCTTGAGTGCCATGGGAAACCAGTTCGCCATGACCTTCTCGTCCCCGTTGGCGGCTTTGATGCCTAGCTCGTAGAGCTGGAGGAACTCCGCAGGGTCGGCCATGCCGTCGTAGCGAGGAGGCAGGTCTGGCTTGAACTTGCAGGGCCATGCGACGCTGCACAGCTCGATGGTGAAGGCGAGGCAGCCTGCTATGGCCACGGGAGGCCTTTGGTGACGGGGAGCTTGGTCTTGTGGGTCCCCAGGCGCTGCGGCTGGGAGAAGCGCGGGGTCTTGGCGTGCTGGAACAGGAGCGTGGTCGCGACGGGCCGAAGCAGGGAGCACTCGGGCAGCTTCTTGGGGGCGAGGGACCTCTTGGCAGCTCCGCTCTTGCTGCGCTGGCGCCGGATGGAGCGGGTTCCGCCCAGGTGCCATGCGCCTTGGGGCCAGGGCGCCTTCTTGAGGGGGAGGCGGCTGAGGCGCCCCCGGAGCTTCATCGCCCGCGCGGGGCGGGGCGCGGTGCAGCGAGAAGGACGACGCTGGGGAGCCCCCTGCGGCGCGGACGAGCTCGGCGACGCGGTCGAGCCACTCTTCATAAACATCGTCGACTGGGCGGTAGCACAGGAGCTCGTTTGCCGCGATGAGCGCAACTCGAGCCTACATGGCCGCGCGGGGCACGCGGGATGAAGAACCAGCCGGGGTGAGCGAGGGAGTAGCAGTGCGGCCGTCTCGCCTCATGGACGGGTGCTGGGACGATGCTTGCTGCTCGTTCCCCGCCGGGCCGGTGGCGGCGTTGACGGCGGGCGACGGGGAACGGCGGGGGCGCCCACCGACAGGGGCCGTTTGGGTGACACAGTAAGCGAGAGCGGCACGGCGCTCGGCGCGGGCCCGACGAGCGTCCGACATGGATGTGATGGTCGATGAAGAACAGGCGGAAGATGAATTCCGGTGCACCCCTACCTGGCGCGCCAAATGTCGGATTTCTTGTTCCGGCTGACCCACTAGATTCGAACACTGGGGTGCACACGGAAATTTCGCCCTCGACCTACCTGTGCCTCACCGCCTCACTATGGATCTAAGCTATGAAAAGAGCAACACAAGAGACACAGGGTTTATACTAGTTCGGGCCACCATTGTGGTGTAATACCCTACTCTAGTTTGTGGTGTGGTGGATTGCCTCTTGGGCTAATGATGAACAGTACAAGGAAGAACAGCCTCGCGAGGGTCTGTTCTTGGTTGGTGCGATGAACTGCTAGCGGGAGTTCAATCGCTCTCCCAGATGATAACCCGATCGATTTCTAGCTGCCTCTACCTTGTGGGTGGCTAGTCCTATTTATAGGCAAAGGCCTTGGGCCTCTTCCCAAATATTGAGCGGGAAGGCCGCCAACAATTGGCCATTTTGAAGGGGAACATCTAGTACACTTATCCTAACTAAAGTTGGTCCTCACCGGCCAAAGACTCTGGCGGTGACGCCGGCTTGGGCTCCACGGTGACCTCCATCCTGCCGTTCTACTGGTCTTGGTCTTGTTGCACCGAAATGGATGCCTTTGCTTGATGCTCTCGCCTGCGCTTGCTCCCTTTGCACCAAAGAGGAAAGGGAGGACACTGCGAGGGCTGGCGCCCGCCTAGCGCCCTTGGTCGTCATGGCTTGCATCATCGGCACCTCGTGAGGTACCCCGCCTTGATCTCTCCGCCTCCTCGCGAGCCAGCCTGACAAGACCGTGCCTGAGGAAGCCTCCTATCATCGGCCCCGCGAGGGTCTTGAGCCCGTGCTGATGAAGATGGGCCATGCTGGGCCGCCCTTGAGCCACGCTGCAGGCCGCAGGCAGGCAAGTCTGGGGACCCCCGTTCCCAGAATGCCGACAGTACTTTTGCAGCGTCTCTCCTAGCTGCTGCTTGATGCGGCGCAGGTCGCTCATGGACGGGGGCCGGTCGCGAGTGCCTTGGAAGTTGGCGATGAAGCGGGTGCGTATATCTTCCCATGAAGAAATCGTGCCAGGAGCGAGGTTTAGGAACCAGGTGCGGGCACCGTCCTTGAGCGCCATGGGAAACCAGTTCGCCATGACCTTCTCGTCCCTATTGGCGGCTTCGATGCCCAGCTCGTAGAGCTGGAGGAACTCCGCAGGGTCAGTCGTGTCGTCGTAGCGCGGGGGTAGATCTGGCTTGAACTTGCCTGGCCAGGCCACGCTGCGCAGCTCGGCGGTGAAGGCACGACAGCCTACAATGGCCACAGGAGGCCTTTGGTGATGAAGAGCTTGATCTTGGAGGTCTTCGCGCGCTACCGCCAGGAGTAGCGCGGGGTCTTGCACGCTGGAGCAGGAGCGCGGTCGTGACGCGCCGGTGCGGGGAGCACACGGGTAGCTTCTTGAGGACGAGGGATCTCTTGGCAGCTCTTCTCTTGCTGTGCGGGCGCTGGACGGACCGGGTCCCGTCCAGGGGCCGCGCGCCTTGGGGCCAGGGCTCCCTCTTGAGGGGGAGGCGGCGGAGGCGCCTCCGGAGTTGCATTGCCCATGCAGGCCGAGGGGCGGTGCAGCGAGAGGGATGGTGCAGGGGAGCCCCCAGTGGCACTGACGAGCTCGGTGATGCGGGCGAGCCACTCATCTTAGAGGTCGTCGATGAGACGGTAGTGCAGGAGCTCTCGTGCCAGGAGCAGCGCGGCGTGCGCGTCCGCAGGAGCGCGACGGGCCTGGGACGACGAACCGGCTGGAGTCAGCAACGGGGTGGCGGTGCGGCCTTCCCGTCGCACCGAGGGATGCAAAGATGACGCATGTTGCTCGTTCCCCGCCGGGCCGGTGGCGGCTGGATGGTAGGCGACGGGGAATGACGGGGAGGCCCTCCGACGGGGGCCGTCTGGGCGACATGGGCCACGAGGGAAGTCCGGCGCTCGGCGCGGGCTCGACGAGTGTTAGACATGGACGCGACGGACGGTGAAACGCAAGACGGCGGAAGGCGGATTCTGGCGCACCCCTACCTGGCACACCAAATGCCAGATTTCGGGTTCCGGCAGACCCTTAAGGTTCAAACTCTGGGGTGCGCGCGGAGATCACTCCCCCTACCGACTCATGTCTCGTCGCCTCGCAAAGGATCTAGATTACACGAAGAACAACACAAGGGACGCAAGGTTTATACTAGTTCGGGCCACCATTATGGTGTAATACCCTACTCTAGTTTGTTGTGTGGTGGATTGCCTCAGGGGCTGATGAACAATACAAAGGAAGAACAGCCTCACGAGGGGAGGAGTTCTTGTGCTGGTGGTTCTGGCTAAGGTTCGATTGGTCGACCTTTCGATCCGGCCCCCTCTATACTATGGTGGCTACCCCTATTTATAGAGCGAGGCCCTGGTCCTCTTCCCAAATATTGAGCGGGAAGGGCACCAACAATTGGCCATTTTGAAGGGGAACATCTAGTACACTTATCCTGACTAAAGTTGGTCCTCGCCTGCCAAAGACTCTGACGATGACGCCTTCCTGGGCTCCACGATGATCTCCATCCTGCCGTTCTACTGGTTTTGGTCTTGTTGCACCGAAATGGTTGCCTTTGCTTGATACCCTTGCCTGCGCTTGCCCCCTTTGCACCAAAGAGGAAACAAGGACTCTGCGCAGGCCGGCGCCCGCCTGGCGCTCGCCTGGCTTCGGTCCTCATGGCTTGCGTCACGGGCACCTCGTGAGGTACCCCGCCTTGAACTCTCTGCCTCCTCGCGAGCCAGCCTGACGAGGCTGCACCTGAGGAAGCTTCCCGTCGTCCACCCCGCGAGGCTTGGCCCCTCGCGAGGGTCTTGAGCTTGTGTTGACGAAGATGGGCCATACTGGGCCACTCCTTGAGCCACACCGCAGGCCGCAGGCAGGCAAGTCTGGGTACCCCCGTTCCTAGAACACCGATAGCCGGCGGTGCTGGTGGAGTAGGTCGCGGAAGCACGCGAGGAACGCGGCAGCGGAGGAGGAACACGGCGGCGCAGGAAGAAAGCTCCACACCAGCAGCCTCGCGGCGGCGACGGAGGAACACGACGGCGCGGGCAGAACAGGTGCGCACGGGGAGGTGAGGGCGAGCTCGAGCACTACTGCGACGGCGGACGGGCTTGTGAGCGGGTACGACGGCAGGGCGAGCCCGAGCGCGTGGCACTGGGCGAGTGGTGGGCGTGCTAGCTAGCTAGCTGCCGCGCACTAGCGTACTAGCTAGCTAGCTACGGCATGGCACGGGCGGGTAGCAAGCTACGGCATGGCACGGGCGGGCCACTTCGTGCATGCGCTGGCGGGCTAGCTAGCTAACGCTACTGATGAGCACGACTACGGGTGGGCGCAGCCAGAGCGCGGGCCGGCCAGCGCTGCTGCTAGAGCGGGGTGGGTGAGCAGGACATGATGGATTTTTTGGCATCGTGTGTTGGGTACATCCACGGGTTGAGCGTGCCCGCCTCATATCCACTAGGCGGGCAGGCGACAACGGACAAAACACGGGCTACAGGCGAGCGCAGCCAGAGCGCGGGCCGGCGAGCACTGTTGCTAGAGCGGGGCGGGTGTTGTGGTACTAAGTCTGACAGTAAGAGTAGGGGGTACATATGAGGAGGCAAGTCCCTAGCAACAGCGAGGTTGTACACACGAGTTTACAAGTTCAGGCCCCTCTTGGAGGAGGTAAAAGCCCTACGTCTCGGTGCCCTGAGGCGGTCGACTAGAATATGGGAGTGTGTGTTACAAGGGGTGCGAACCCTTGTGCCATAGGAGGGGGTGGCTTATATAGAGTGCGCTAGGACCCCAGCTGTCCCCCATTACAGGGTTCAACGTACATTAAGATAGGGTGTTACATGTAACGCCAGCTATAAAGAGCTATTAATGATCTTTAAGACTACGGGGTGAACGCCTGACCGTTGCCATCCTGAGTGACTCTAGGTCTTTTGTACTCCGAGTGGTTTCTTGTATGGCCGAGTGACTTCATCTTGGTCGAATGGAATTGGGGTATCCGAGTGAGATAATTGGTCGAGTGGATTGCACTCTAAGGTTGCTTCAATCGGTGTCTCTTGTTACACTTTGAATGTTCTTGATTCTAGGGTAGTGACCTTGGGTAGGGCGTATAGGTCAGGCCTATGACCCTACCCTAGGTCCATGGCATCATCATTAGCCCCCGAATGGATTGAGGTCCGAGTGAAAAGAGAGTTGAAGTTGATACCATCCTGATTTTTATGCTTCACAGGCATTCTTACTGAGTTCGGGAATCATGCGGAAACTTCAAATTTATTTCAGTCGTCTTGATCGATTTAGAGGTCATCGAGTGAACTACACTGGCAGTCTTCGAGTGCTAATATGGTACAAAATCTTCGGTGCAATTGGTTACTCTGTGGTTCCCGGATCTCACGGGATTTGAAACTTTGGGGAAGCACGTAGGACGGAGCACGCCGCAGTAAACGAGGTGGATAGACAGGGGCGCCTTGATTCTTGCGCCACCTTTTTCGCCACGTGTCGGGCGCACGACTGTTGCGGGATTTGACAGGATTGCTCGGGCCCACATGTCAGCCACTCGGAAGCAGGCTCATAAAAGGCGTTGAGGCCGATGCGTTTGCACAGTGTGCCTTATTCCCCTTCTTCTTCCTCTATTTTACCACTGCGTTCTCCTCCGCTGTCGATGCCGCCGCCCCGCCCATGCGCAGTCCACCGCCATGGTTAAGGACAAGACGGCGGACCTGGAGCACGCAAAGAAAGCGACGGCGACGGCGAACGGCAAGAAGATGAGTTGGGGATCGTCGTCGAGGTCCGGATTGCCTCCTGGTTGGATCCAGGGGGACTGGATTCAGTCCACGATCTGGAAAGAGGATCTGGAGGATCTGGCCACCGTGGGCTTGATCGCTGACGACTCTTGGAGGCTGTCGGGGAACGAGATCGAGCCTCAGCCGCAGGAGGGTGAGTGTGTCCTCCTCACAACTCATGTGGACCGTGGTTTCTCTCTGCCTCCGCATCCCTTCTTACAGGGTTTCGTGAACTTTTTTGGTGCCCAACTTCACCATTTTTCTCCCAAAAATATCACATACCTTGTTCCATATTTTTCTCTGTGCGAAAACTTCTTGGGTTGTAGACCGCATTGGGGTCTATTCAAACACATCTTTACCTTCCGTTCCGAATCTATGAAGAAGGCGAATCCGACTGACGAGAGGACGCACATGATCCAAATGTGCGGGGGTTTAGGGATTCAGATGAGGGTTAGGAGTACTTTTTCCCCTATGACACTTCCTGGGTCGGTTAGGGGATGGCAGTCGGCCTGGTTCTACTGCCAAGATATTCCTACCCCCGGTTAGTCAACTGGTCTTCCTCCCTTCACCATGGATTGAGTCCAGCAACCTTCTTCATTGATCGTGACTACAATAGATAAAGTAGAGGTGTCCATGTTAGTCGAGCAGGTAGTCCAATTGGTCCGTGAGGGTGTGACTGGCATGGATTTGTTGGAGGTATTTCTCAGTCAATGCATCCA
Source organism: Triticum aestivum (assembly GCF_018294505.1). Lineage (NCBI taxonomy): Eukaryota > Viridiplantae > Streptophyta > Magnoliopsida > Poales > Poaceae > Triticum > Triticum aestivum. The sequence continues at coordinate 517,530,505 of NC_057795.1, read as the reverse complement.
GCCACTCCAAGCTCATGATCATCCAATGTGGATGTATTCGGGTACCAATGACACTGCTCGGGTCCACCTAGAGGAGGTCCCCGATGAGACGGTTGCACAGTGGCTGTAGGGCATCACTGGGAAGAAAGATAACCCCAGGGGGTCCAGAAGGGTTGCACCATTCAACGACAAAAATGAGCTAGATAAGGTCTGATCCTTGTTATCGAGTGTCTTTTTATTCTGATTTGCAACTATCCTTGAATTCCGATTGATGCTTGTCTAACTTATTGCCTTGCAGATTTATACTGAGAAGTATTCGATGCCAAACGGGGAGCAAGTCTAGGAGGGAGCGGAGAGCACAGACGAGAGTGCTGACTGGCAGTCCCCCGACGAGGATGAGGAGGAAGAGAGTGATGGGTCGGACGATGGAGAAGAAGTCGACTCACCACCTCACGCAGAACGTCGATCCAAAGAGTCTCATGACCCTGCAGGTGGGTGTAACAAGGCAGCTCCTCCAACTTCACAAGCGCAAAAATGCACTCGGACTTCGTCTCCAGAACCGTCTGAAAAGATCGCCAAGCAGCCCAAGGTCGCCCCCTCAAAGCCTCGGAAGACCTTGCCCAAGATCAAGATGGTCGTTCCCGTCGCTTCTGCATAAGTGTTCCGTATTTCTTTATGTTACCGTCTACTCATTCCTCTGCTTGACCGAGTGGGTTATGAATCATTTAGTGTTGCGACTTCTAGGACCTTCATGGATATTGACAAGGCTCGAGACGATGAGGAAACTAAAGGTGCGGCCACTTCCAAAGCGGGTATAATTCTACAATCTTGTGCTTATTCTATCGATTGAACTGTGGGTCGACAGAACTCTTATGGTCGAGTCTGGTGCAGCACCACAAGATGTCATTGAACTTCCAGACGACAACGAAGAAGTGCCTCACAAGGTTAAGGGAAGAAAGGGCAGGACTTCGAGCAGGAGAACGCCTGCCACCACGACATCTCAGTCGATGTCGGCGCCACAAACAGTGATCCAGCAATCCAGAGATCTAGTTCGGGCTTCTGTTTCTTTTGCTGATCATGTGTCGATTGATCGTCATTTGGTGTCAATCGCTCAAGTACCTGCTCCGTCCGTACAACTCCATGCCTAAGATCCTCTAGCTGCTCTGACTGTTCCACCAACTCCACTCTTTGTTACCCATCATATCCCAGGAGACCCGGTGGGTGCTGCTAAGGAAGCTATACTCCAAGCGGGCTTTATGATGGATCAAATGAAGGTGGTGCATGAGGCTAGCACTACAAAAAAATACACTTCCGTGATGATACGTGTTTGTCACGGTAGGTCGCGTTTTTTGTCATGCATGTACATCCATGACAAATTTATGACAGAATCAAGATAGTCATACCTGTGCTGTCGTAGAAGTGTTCCATGACATTACCAAAATTATCATCACGGAAGTGTCCACTTCCATGACGATAAATCGCATGTCACATAAGTGCTTTCGTCAAGGGTGACCGACATGTGGCATCCACCGTAACGGAACACCGTTAAGCTATCGGGTCGGGTTTTGGATCCGATAACCCGTTAACAGCCCCGACCAATGGGGATTTTCCATGTGTAAAATCATCATTGGCTGGAGGAAACACGTGTCGGCTCAACGTTGGGACAGATGTCATCCACTCATTGGACAGAAGGCGCCTATGATACATCAACACGTGGCACGGCCCAACAGAGGCCCATTCCTGTGAAAAGTCCGGTCCGTTTGACTTGGTCAAAAGGTGGTGGGCCGGCCCATGGAAAGCCTGTTAACGGCCTATTCGCATATAGCCCATTTGCAGCCTGCTGACCCAAGGCCCGTTACGCCCTATCCGAATTAGGCCCAGTAGCGTCATTTGGGCCATCCAATATGATTCCAGCCCATTTTCACTTCTGGCCCATGTATGGCCCATGACGTCTTTCGGCCCATATGAGGCCCTATGTAACTCTTGGCCTATTAACGGCTCGTGGTGAAACTGGCCCGCAATGAACAGTGTATCACTTTACACCCATTAACGGCCCGTGGTGAAACTGGCCCGTAATGAACAGTATATCATTTTATACCCATTAAGGGCCCGTTATTCAGTTGGACTGTTTCCAGCAAATGTTATCTTTTGGCCTTCTCAGAGCCCATTTATTCTTGGACTCATTTCCAGCATTCGTTTACTTACGGCCCGTTACTGTCATTTTCTGCTTGTGGGCCAAATTCAGCCCGTTGTTACATCGGCCCATTTTTGGTTCGTTAATACGTTGGGCCGTTTTCATAGCGTCATCAAATACGGCCTATTAATGATGTCCCGTTATGGTCATACGGCCCGTATAAGGCCCATTCATGATACGGCCCGTAGAAGGCCCATTGTTTCTACGGCCCGTAGAAGGCCCATTGTTTCTACGGCCCGTAGAAGGCCTACTGTTTCTACGGCCCATAGAAGGCCCACTGTTTCTACGGCCCGTAGGAGGCCCAGTGTCACTATAGTAAATATTAGCCCATGGTTCTTGTGGCCTAGTCTTAAAAGGAACTGCACTGACTACAAGCAAACAAATAAACAAGACAACAAGGAAATATATAAGCAAGCAACTTATGCTAGGCTATCACGGCTGTTACACATATTACATCCACTGGGCATCAAAGTTCGCCACTAGTGCAAATATAGGGAACAAAGCAGCATATCATATACACTGGTTGTCAAAGTTGGCGACCAGCGCAAATAAACACCGCAGCAAAACAAATCCAGAACTGAAACCACTTCAGAAGATCTCAAGAAACAATATCCTGGGTACCCATAATGCTGGCAAGATGCTTAGCAAGCTTATTAACTTTCTCTTATTTGGCGCTTAAATCCTCCAGCACTTGCTGTTGCACCAGAAAATATGCATCTGAATTCTGCAGGGACTTTCTCAGTCCTTCAGCTTCCTGTCGCAGCACATCTGATCGATGTCTTTCAACTTGAAGTTGAGATTCAAGAAGACGAACTGATCCAGTCAGCGAGTTCAAAGAGCTTGTGCCAGCAGTAGTGGCCAGTAACTCGAACACTACATCAAGACAACACTTTTGGGTTCCCTCACTGTCGTCAAGATAGTTTTTATCAGCTTTCTTGGAGACCAACAGGGATGTCTCACTATCTTGAACCTTATCTGCATTACTTCCTTTACCATTGGATAACGCGGTACTGTTCTCCAATACTTTGTCCGCATTCTAAAAGTGAAACAAGCAGACACATCACATGTTTACCATGTTGTATATGAAACTCATTTTGGTAAATGAGTTCAGTAGTAAAGTGGACAGGATAACAGCATGAAACAAACATATATCTATGTACCATGGTCACTTTATGGTCTATATCGTTCTATTTTTTGTTTCCAAATCAAGATAGAGACACAGTTCAAATAATATTTGTTCAAGACAAAGCAGAATAGACAGAATATAAGTGTGGGTAACTATAGAGCAATAACAACACTTCTAATGTGCATGACATGAGAACATAACTGTTTATTCAATTGAAACTGAAATCAACATAGAGCAGGTTACAACAGCAAACCAGTTAAAGAAATAGGTTTAAAACATACCTGTTGCGCCATTGGAGTTTCAATTCCATCCTTCAAATTTGAAAATAGTTGGTATGAGTAAATACAGTAATGCAAGAGCAAAGGAGTATGAACCATAGCTACAGAACCTGACCTGAGAACAAATCTTCTTCTCCTTTAAGCGTTGAGTTGGGATTCGGAGTGGTGGTCCTCGTGCTTTGGGCACTGCAGTTCCCTTACTAATCACTCGTGTTTGGGTGCTCTGTGGTGGAGACGGTGTTGTGTCAACTAGAACTGGGTTACTATCTGCCGGGGTTGGGGTTAGAAGGGGTGTAGCTGGTTCTCTGTCCAACTGGCTAGGGGTACAATCTGCGAGAGTTTGGGTTATGTGTGGTGGATCTGGTCCTTGGGCAAGTACAACTGTGGTTCTATCTGCATCAACTGGTAGCACTATCTTTTCTGAAGACTGTGTTGTTACTCCCTTAGATACTGCCATCACACTCTCCAATTCAAATGGCTGATAAACAAGAAAAGTAATTGAAAGTATAGACATTGTATGATAGACAGGTGCAATGGATAGTGGGGAATAAAAGAGGGCATGAAATAAGTCATATTTATGTTGTCTAACCAAACAGGATGGCAAGACACAATTTCACATATATGATGGCTAACTAAATAGGATAGCATAACACAATTTCACATTATGATGGCTAACTAAAAAAGATGGAAAGACATAGTTCAAAATATGAGACTATGTAAACAGGATGACATGACATAACTATATAATGTGTTTATTAAATAGGTTGGCATGCCATAATTCACATACATTCATGGATAGAATGCCATAATTCTAAATATGATGATTGTAAACACTAAACAGGATGAGATGATATAACTATATGATGTCTTTATTAAATGGGTTGCCATGCCATAATTCAGATAGATGATGTGTATGTACTATGTAAACATGATGGCATGATATAATTCAAATATATGATTTATATAGTAAGCAAGTAAGCAGATGGCAATCTATATATGATGTAAAAACTAAGCAATGCAAGACAACATGCATGACATGGGTAATATAACCCTGCCAAGTTTGAGCATAGACCTCAGGGGGGAAATAGGACTGGTCATCAGTCTCTGAATCCTCCTCTGAGGAGCTCTCTGTAGCCAGCAAGATGTCTGCTTCAGCAGGTAGCATTGTCTGCTCTGAATACCTTGTTTTCACTCCAGATACTTCCATCACCGCTTCAAATGGCTGATGCACAGGAAGAGTAGTTGAATATACAAACGTTGTCGACAAATGGAACACGTAATACAAAAAAATGATAGCATGATAATTCACATACATGATCATTGGCTAAACAGCATGGCATTGCATAATTCACATATATAATGCCTTTGCAACAAGATAGCATTGTATAATTCACATATATAATGTCTTGCAACAAGATGGCAATGCATAATTCACATTTATGGTAATTAGACACTGAATAGGTGGCATTCACACATAGCATGTCTAAACTAATCAAATGGCATAGCAATGCGAGACACCATACGCACAATATGAGCAACATAACCCGCCAAGTTAGAGCATACACCTCGGGGGGAATAGGACTGGTCATCTGTCTCTGAATCCTCCTCTGAGGTGCTATCCGTAACCAGCGAGATATGCGCTTCGTCAGATAGCATAGTCTGCTCAGAAGACCTTGTTTTCACTCCAGAATTTGCCATCACCGTGTCAAATGGCTGATGCACACGAAGAGCAGTTGAATGTACTAACATTGTTGACAAATGTAATATGTAACGAAAAAAAGGATGGCCTGATATAATTTACATACAAGATGACTGGCTAAGCAGGATGGCATTGCAAAATTCACATATATGATGCCTGGCTAAACAAGGTGGTGTTGCATAATTCACATAAACGATGAATAAACTAAACAGATGGCATTCGCACAAAGGATGTCTAAACTAAGCAGATGACATATTTGATGTATAAAGTAAGCAATGCAAGACACCATATGCATGATATATCCAACATCAGCATGCCAAGTTAGAGCGAAGACCTCAGGGGGTAAATAGTAGTTATCTTCTCCTTCTGAATCCCCCTCAGAATAGATATCTTCCTCTCGATTACAATCTGAAATGCGTGGAGGGGGGGCTGCCTTTGCGCCTACCATGGAGCGACTTCTGCATGAAATTATATTGCCACGCAAGGCTCGTCTCTTTTGCTCTACATGTTTAGTTCCATTGTTTACAATAACTGTCATGCATAGGAATAAAACATAGTGAGATTATGTAAGGAGTGCATGCAGAAATCCAGAGTGATGGTAGCAACCTGTGGATAGACCCAAAACCAATAATAGCAGGCAGATAATGGCTTCAGTTAATAAATACAGATAATGGCTTCTTTACTGTTTGTTTCCCACCCAACATGAAACTCATAGTAGACACCGGAGATTAACCAGATAGTAGATAGATACTATTGATAGCGGCCCTGATATGTACCCCACAACCATTTAAAAACTCAAGTTTGACCATTAGTTTGGAGCTGACTCAGAGTCTAATCAGTGAACAGGACGATAAAGTAGCATGTAATATTAAGTGATGCATAACGTAAGCAGACACGAAAGAGTGCAACCTCTCTTACGGACCCGTGTAGTCCTCGAGGTCATCTGCTTGGTTGATGATGGTAATGTAGTTTTCATGGCTGTCAGCGGCGGGGAAGAAGATCTGAGGTGGCGAAAGATAGTTTGGAGGCCGGATCCCTGCTGTGCTAGACCCTTCTGTCGTTGTAGCAGCTGAGCTAGGGTGGACGACGGTGCAGCAGGAGCGGGACAAACCACGCAAGGTTTTCTTTGACAACTATCTGTAAGAGAAGTAATTCTGTAAGGGCTCGTTTGAATTGGAGGATTCCAACAATGCAGGGATAGGAAATAGACAGGAATAGGATAGGAATGCACGTGCAAAACAGAGAATTTAAAAACACACGATTTCTGCCAATCTAGGAGTTTGATTCACAACAATTGGAAGATCACAGGATGCAAAGAAGCATGGTGAGATTAAGTCAAACCACCAGAAAATGTATGGTTATAATGCTATTATGCTACTATCTTTTAGTCTTGTGCTTCATGAATAGGAATTTGAAAAGGAGGACAAGTGAAAATTAAAATTCCTACGTTTTTTCTTTCAAGGAGACACTAAAGGAACAAATCTGTGTGCTCGATGGACAATATATATAACATGTAGAGTAAAAAAGAGATGCAACAAGTGTACAACCTCTTTGGCGAAGCCATGTCGATCTCAGCGTGATTGGGTTGGCCGGTGAGGATGCTCCAGCTGACTTTGCTGTCGGAGGAGGGGAAGAAGATCTTAGGCGTCTGGAGATGGAGCCCGAGGTACTGCTCCGCTGTGATGGAGGGTTTCGTCGTTGGAGCAGCTCCGGTGAGTTGTACGACGTCGAGGCTGAAGCAGGACAAGAGAGACAACGAACAACGTTAACCTGTGTGGAATTCTAATAGCATCTCCAATACATGACGTACAATACATAACCACAAAGTGCTAGATGTAAAATACATCAGCCGCTCATCTCTGAACTTAACTATCGAAACTGAACTTAACTATCAAAACTGAACTTAACTGTCAAAACTGAACCTAACTGTCGAAACTGAATTTTGCTGCCGAAACTGAATTTTGCTGTCAAAACTGAACGCACTAGCAAGGTGAGGCTACACGTCAGTCGACTGACTTTTTCATCTCTAGTTAGTCGATTTTGCAGCCGTTGGATACGAAATCAAGGGCCTGTGGTTCATCTTCAACCTCCACCCCCCTGAGCCGCCAGCCACCACCGGCCAAACAGCAGCCCCGCG
>NC_057795.1:517519878-517522762 GCF_018294505.1 Triticum aestivum | reverse complement strand
CTCCGGCAATCCCCACGCCACCGCCCCGCCACCGCCCCCATCCTGAACCCTAAGATAGATAGTGGGGCACCTCTCCGGCGAGCCCCCCTGCCCGCTACGGCTGGTTCTTCCTTCACCCCGGTGAGCCCACCCCTTGAAAATCGACTGACCCAAAATTCGATTCAGTCGACTGAAGTGTAGCCAAATCGAAGCAGCATCACAAGCAAGAGCAAGAGCGAGAGCAGCAGCGTGAGCAAGAGCAATAGCAAGAGCAGACCAGGCAGGGGACCAAGAGCAAGAGCAGAGCAGCAGCGCGAGCGAGAGCTAAAGCAGCAACAGCTCCTACTTATGTGGATGTCCCCGCCGAGGGAGCAACACCGTGGAGGAAGTGGCGGCGACGCCACCGTGGATGGAGCCGTGCCGTGTCGGCTCGGGACCGAGCGCCGGCAGCACCGTGAGATCGAATCAAGAAGAAAATGCGGCGATTAGTGTACAACCTCTTTGGTGGCACCGATTAGGCCGCAGCTTCATCCGAGGAAACGGTGATGATGATGCTCTTCCGGTGGTGCAGGTGAAGACGGCGGTGTGGGAATGGAGGTGGCGCGAAAGACGAGGGGAACATCGGGGCAGCTCCTTGGAGGTGGAGGACGGGGTGGCTGAATCAGCGGGGTGATGAGATCGACGATGGATCCTCATCCGGTGCGGTGGATGAGGGGCGTCGAGGTGTTGATGTGGACGACGTTGTCGGGGAAGAGGCTCCGGCTGGGTGGCGGACGGAGCAGGGTGTGGGGTTTCGTCACGGGTTTTCGCGGCCTCGGTGTACGAATGGGTGGGCGGATGGGATGGTAGTGGGGAACCATGGCTTAGAGATGCGCTTGTCCGAAATGTGGGGTAAGTTACAGAAGTACCCCCACCGATTTGAGGCGGTTCTTTCGGTTCAGGGGTACCACAGGCATTTCGCGTGTCAGGATTTCACAGGAGGTGGGAGTTTTCGCGCGCATTGTAATTTCGGAATAGCAAGGCGCGGGTTGAGATGGAGGGAGTTGTCGGAGCACAACGAGACAAAGATATATCTTAAATATTTCGGGCTAACAAGGCGCGGGTTGAAATTTCTGGACAAGCCTAACGTTTACTATACCAAATCAATGCGCACAACAAATGTCATTCAAAACTTTGAATTCATGTTATGTTCAATTAAAATATTTCGCTACGTGTATAATGCATGCAACTTACTACTCAAATGAACATTTTAGTGCATTCCAAACGTATATACTACCGCTTCAATATGAACTAAATTTGAATAAGATCTACAGTAATGATTGTTGTGAAGTCAAAGCATTTGAATTTGTTTCTCTGTTTTAATAAAGATCTACAATCATCATTATTGTCAAGTTAAACCATCGTTTGTGTATTATCTTCACAGCACACCAAATGATTAGTCTCGAGTTACATATGAACTATGTGTACTATATGAACTCGAACTAGATTTTTTGAATCTACTTTATTTTGATTTCAAATCACATTACATTTCTAGCTCTAGCTAGATCTTCATAATCTAAACCATGTCTCATATGTATAATGTGTTTATCACATTATGTATGGTGCCCCGCCCCCTACGCCTACAAGTATTTAGATGTGAGTTGCAAACACCACACATTACCACAAATTCAAATAAAATGTGAGAATGTTCAATATATAGTATTGTTTAGATTGCTCAATATTTAGTTGTAAGCTGCAAACGCCGCACATTATTACAAATTCAAATAAAATGTGAGATTGTTTGATGTATAGTATGGTTTAGATTGTTCGGCATTTAGGTGTGAGTTGCAAACGCCATGCATTATCACATTATGGTATAACATGTGCACAGCACGTGTATCACCGCTATATTCATGCATGCAATGTTTAAAACACTATGACCTCCTATTAAAATATATGAATCCGCTTTCATATCAAATTATGATCTTTGTTAGTCTCTTACACCCACACAATCCTCTAACCTTTGTAGCTACCACTAACTTTCTCTCGTGCATGCACATGCCCTCCTAGCCCTCCCCCTCCCTCGGCATTCTATCCATCGGGCACATTCATTTTTTTCTTTAGGTCGCTCTCCCAGAGTCTCCAGAACTCCTTTCCGACACACACCAATCGATAAACCTCTCCAGCGATGCCTGCCTACAGCATACACACACATCTTCAATCTCCTCCTTTATGTGTCCTTGCCTCGTGTCTCTCATATGGTCAGACACACGTGTAAACTCTCTCCCCTCTTTTCATCGATCTCACAACCGCATACTCCTCCCCCTATCTAGCTAGTAGTTGGGCCTCTCGCACCACCTCCTAGCTCCATTCTCTCTGTCTATCCGTCTCGCTGGGCCTTATTTGCCTGTAACAAATGGACGTACACCGACCGATCTCTCGCTATACATATAGCCAGCTAGGTCCTTATAACTCGTTTTTACCCACACATCAATCGATCTACCTCATTAGTTGTGTCTCTCCCTTCCTCCGACAGACAACAATTGATCTACCGATCTAGTTAGGTTCGCTTACCAAACACATGGTTCCCCTTCATCATCCATGGATGCGTCCCGACAGATCTATCACGCACAGGCACACACAGAAACACATTCCCACTCTCATTGATAACATTGCAGTTCCACCCTCAGTTTGTCTAGTAGGCCTCTCCCAACATCTCCGAGAAGCAACTTCATCACCCATCCAGCACTCTACCCCTCTCCCTCCCTCTCCCTCCCTCTCTCTCTCCTCTCTCTCTCTCTCTCTGTCCCATCATATTTCCCGTCCTTCAGTTATGTATGGATATCGACCGATCTCCCTCAAGACATAGCTGGGTCTCTCCTTCTCAACACATATACGAGTCATTCTACCTCTATAGTTAGGCCTC
>NC_057795.1:517508790-517519512 GCF_018294505.1 Triticum aestivum | reverse complement strand
ACTTGACATGTGCCCTCTAACGTTCCGGTAGGCCAGTCGCCCTATATCTTTGACCTGCACACACACACACACACAATTTCGATGGCTCTCTTCATCGATCTCGCACCCACCCACTTGATCCTCTCTTCGACTCTATCGATAGCTATGACCCCTCCCTCTCTTCTCGTGGATTGCCCGACCCTCTATGTATGATATGGATAGGCCTCCATTTCACACACATTGCATGCAAAAATTTGTTTGAGATGTCATCGACACATATTCCCACAAATAATTCACAAAGTCAACCCCCCACCCCCCACCACAAAACAAAAAACACTCACGAACGCAGTTTGTATCTCTCACACACACCCACGTAGGTGGGGGACGTGCACGAAGAGAAGAGGTGCATGCACGGCGCACGTACTCCCGTCTATTTCCCAACCACACCCGCGCGGGTACACGGTGGAGCACATTTCTGTACGAAAAAGGCAGCCCACGTGGTAATTTGGCACGTGTACTGGTTGTCCACTTGGTGGAGGGAGGATCGTCTACCACGGGTGAACAACAAATTGCGGCTTGACGCGTTATGTTAAATTAAAAAAAGAGGCAACCCATGTGGGGCCTACCTTAGAGGCAAGGCTCTATACACTAGAGTACTTTTGATGTGTCCCGTCAACTCGCAGAACGAGGAGAAGCTTGCTTAGTACGCCGTCTTCCCCGCCCACAGGCGCGATGGCTCGCAGGATGAGGTGAAGCTTGCTCCTCCCTCGCCCATGCGCGCGGTGGCTCGCAGGACGAGGAGAAAAATTTACTACTCCCTCCGTTTACTCCTCGTCCCTACTACCTTGGTTATAGAGATTATATCATATTGTTTGGAATATATATGTCCTTTAGTAGATTTCAATATGAACTACTAGTACATACTCCAAACACTGATGTATATAGACGTATTTTAGAGTGTACATTCACTCATTTTGCTCCGTATGTAGTAGCACTCGGTTTGGGTGTTTGGTAGAGTGCATGGAGGGTGCATGAGTACACACTAGTTTAGCACAAACACACTAGAAGCATGCATGAAGAGAGCATGCATGAAGAGGGGTGTTGAGTTGAGCATGCATGATGAGGGAACAACTATGCTGAGACGAGAACGCAACCAAACACACCCTGTATGCCACGCATGTTCATACCATTTGTGCCTTTCTACTTCACTTACTGCGCTACATTACTCAGGTTCGTACGTCCACTCCTGGGTACATGTCAGTCTCGTAGTTCTAGTGCCACGTGTTCTTCATATAGATGGAACGATCGTTGCATAACACGTGCGCCTTGATGCTAGATGTCTCGCGTGTTGGCAAAAGGATGAATAAAGCTCACGTCAGAAAAATAGAGTGGAAGAACATAGATTCCGGACGATCGAGAAGGAGCAAGGAACCTCGTGGTGGAGCATCTGCACTCATAATATTTAATATTATTCAGCGATATAAAATTAACCAATCATCTCCACAGTGGACTGGAAGAGTACGAAACACGGCAGCCCAGTGTAGTTACATCATACTAGTACATGGCTAACCCAAGCTATCACCATATTTCTTGGCTTCCATGCGATACCTATCTCTAGTAATCCAACAGCCTGTATCGCTTCTCCCTCCTCGTCTCTATCAAAGTGCGGCGGGCTGGCGTTTCTGCCGTCTATTGAGGTCGGTTAACTATCACATGTTAGCGACATGCCAAGAGCATTCTAAAAAAAATCCTTTCACGTTTCGTTTTCAAAAAGAAAAAAAATCCTTTGACATACGAATTTGCATGTATGCTTTGAGCAACTTGCATGTCCTATACTGCTCCTGTTTGATACTCTAACTTAGCTAGAGATTAGACTAACTCATGACTAACCCTAAACTAACTATAGCCAAAGAGGTGTTTGGGTGACAGGGTTAGATTGACAATAAATGCACTTCATGGAGAGAGAAAAGTGATTTTTCAGTGGTCCCAATGAGAACTATCTCCAGTTAGCACCTCTTGGGTGGGATAGTTTTTTTTGGTGGGTTCGGTGCAACTTGCTCCAATTTAAACCCTCATGCTTGGATACTTTAGGGCTATTTGAGCCCCAACTAGCTCAAACTAACTCTAACCCATGGATCCAAACAGGGCCTATGGCCAGTCTCGACGTGGAGCAGTCGCGCGCACCGGGAAGCGGCACTCTCTCGGCCGTCGCGTCACTTCAAAGCCGGCGCCAGTGAGAGGTCGCCTCCGCTCTGGCCGGGCATTAATGCGGCACTGACGCTCCAGGGCGACGCTGACCGTTTCACGCGGGAAGCACGCGCTGGCAAGGGAGTATAGGTTTTGAACCGTTTCAGACGTGTTTTAGAGTGTACATTCTCTCATTTTGCTCCGTAAGTAGTAGCACTCTCCCTCGCCCCTCGACCCTCGCCCACGTGGTGGACATGCAGCAATTCATTCGGTCTCATATAGCCAGAACGATATATACTGCACTACCATTATTGCTCGACTTCCCAAAGAGGCGAAGAGCCAATCGCAAGGTTAATATTTTGGAGATGCCAAGCGCAAGGTTATAGGAGAACGAGTAGTAGGTGCCACGTCATTTATAAATATATTTTTTCTTCAGTGGCACGTACGCAATATGATAGGTTCATATGGAGAGAAAAGGAAACCGCTCCACTATATACATAGTCAGGACGGGCCAGCCTACACGGTTGCTTGCTGGGGTTGCTCTCTTCACACTCTCTTGCACAAAACGACTGTGGCCACATCTCTAACATCCCGGTGAATCATGTCCTCTTGGGGAAGGGGTGGATGCTTAGTGTAGATGCGGTGACCGTCGCCGACGGCAAAAACCCACTGTCAGCACGTCCCGATCAGGGGTCCCCGCCGTTCTCTCTTACAAAGCCGGTGAGGTTGCCTTCGTCCCTTGCTCACTGCCGCGACGTGGGCAGTTTCCGCCTCCCGCCGTCCTCCTCAATGTTGAGCTACGTCCCTCAGGTACAACTCCCTTTACAGCCGGCTTGCACCACTGCTCCAGTTGCCCACATCACTCCCTGTGGATATTTCTCTACTTCTTTGCCCCGCACATACCTGATACCTCTACTGGCTTCTACGTACTGTATTTGTGATGAGTTTATGTCTCATTAACTAGTCATAGTAATCTTATTCTAATCACGCTTCTTCAATTTCTTTGCCACAGGGATGCTCATCTCGATTTTGGTGAAACTGCACAAAATGAACCGATGGTCAAAAGGTTGCAAACTTCATTTATTAGGCAGCTCGAACGTTGCCAGCAAATTGAAGCCTGGTCAGGGTTCACGGTTCAAGGGCTAGGGACCGCATGGATCATTTTTTTTCTTTAGCTGCCTCTGTTCCAAAATAAGTGTCAACTTTAGTAGTAGTACAACTTTGTACTAAAGTTTGCACAAAGTTGAGACACTTATTTTGGAATGGGGGGAGTACATATTTGCTATGATCTGTCAATCATTGAGATTCAATAGCATGCATGTTAGTCTCCTTTGTATTTGATGAAATGTTGCAACGGGCAACCTTGGACGCAAGATACATGTAACAGGAGCTGGAAGCTTCATAGCATTGTACAAATTTATCTCGCTGATAACTTACAGTATGTACTAGTACTATACTAGTACTTCTTCCGTTCCTAAATATAAGTCTTTGTAGAGATTTCACCATTAACCACATGCGGATGTATATAGATGCATTTTAAGTGTAGATTCATTCATTTTGTTCCGTATGTAGTTCACCTAGTGGAATCTCTACAAAGACTTGTCTATTAGTAATAGCTAGCCCCCACTACTAGGAATTCTCTATCCTCTCCTTGAGCCACATCATCAAAATTGACGTAGCCGTTAGATGAAGTAAATCAGTCATAATAGCCGTCTGATCTAGATGTTGAGAGGCTCCGCATTAAGCCACATGCAAGCATGCAGAAATACTATGGCACATGCATGTGAGTGGGTTTTAAATCACATCAACATGTCTGCATGCAAGCATGCACCGGTAGCATGCATTTAAGTGAGCTTTTAAGTCCCATTAACATGTCAAAAATAAAAATATAATCCCATTATGCAGTAGGAGTTGGCTGATCTTTTTTCCTTATGTGGGATGATCTAAATGATGATGGGAGTTTATTTAGTTTGGCTACCACATTTGTCATGCGGTTATAGATATTTTTTTTAGTTCTATGAAATCGATAATTTTGCGCAGAGAGATATACCGCTGTTCCGCGGCAACGCGCGAGGACTCATCTAGTAATATTTAGGAACGGAGGGAGTACTATGTAAAGAGTTAGGTGTCGCACGGTGATAGTGTGAGGTGGGCCATGTAATCACTGAGCCTGCGTGTTTTCACTGCTCTTGCACTCCTCCGCTGTAAGAATGGAGGAAATTGTAATCTACTACCTCCTTTCGCCGAAAGCGTGGGACATCCAGCAGTCCTACCACCTCAGTAATAAAGACCAATGAGCCGTCAAATCACATAGACCCAGCAATAAGTTGGACGGACGAAGCAACCATCACTCTTGCGCCAGTGAGAGGTCGCGTCCGCTCTGCCCGGGCATGAATGCGGCACCGATTCTTTGGAGCGGCGCTGACCGTTTCGGGCGGGAAGCGTGCGCGGGCGATGGAGGGGCTTTGGGTGGGCCAGGCTGGTTAGGAGCGGGCGTGGCAGCTGTCTGCATGTCCCTACCGGACACGCCCGGAAATGAGAGGATGCACCGACTCTCGCGGCTAAAATCATACACTACACACCATATCTCTATAGGAGTAGGTCGATCTGTCGCACTCTCTAACACACACATGCTGTTAAACACACACACGCACACGCATGCACCTTGGTCCCGTTGCACCTTCTAACATGACTTATTACACCTAGATGGAGGGAGTAGTTAGTATACGAGATACGGTGGCACACGGACTTAAGTCGAATACAAGTGCCCAAAATTTGTGTGCATGTTATAATAAGGATTCACTTAAAATAGTACGTGAGCGAACAGAGGGGTCAATTGGACAGTGTTCCCGAGCAGTAGCGAGATGTGTGAGGTAGTAAGATACACCGCTGGCGCTTTTAATTTTTCTTATTAATTTGTTTGTTTCACCCTCTGACTGGTGAGACCCAACATACTACGTGGAGAGAGGTAAGGTGACTAAGGCTGCATTATTTCTGCATCACTATGGATAGTCTTACCACCAAATCCACATGACACGATTATGATTGAAATCCTAATGACTCCCACACACACAAAAAAACACGGCATGCCTGTCACACTAATGCAGGAATGTATAAAAGGTTATTTTCCTCTTGTTGAACATAATGGGAGGGTTATGTAGCTGGTTAGCCTGTTCGCTCATCAAACTTGAGGTCTCGGGTTCGATAACTACACTTGAGCATAATTTTTGGCAGGAGGATTCTTTGACTGGTCAAAATGTTTTCTAGGGTTTGCACGCTTCACACTCTCTCTCCAGTATATATATACACGCTGGAGCCTCAACGCTTGTAGTTGCTCTCTTCACACACTCTCGCGCTCTCCAGATCTAAACAAGACTTCGTTGGCCTCTCTCTCCCCTCACTGCTGCTCAAAGAGCCGACGGGGTCCGTCCGCCGAGAAGGGAAGGAGGCTTAACATTGTCGCCGTTGGCGAGGAAGGGAATCCACTACCAGCGCTGTTGTTCACTTTCCACCCAGCGGTGGCGCGGGAGGGCCTCCGACCCCTTCTTCTTCTCTGTCGTCCCGTCGCCCACGGAACCATGCCCCAAGAACCCTAAGGTATATTTTACTTACTCCACATGCATTGATCTAGCTGCATGTATACCATGAATCTAGGATGTGGTTCAAAGAGGAAAGGAGTGGGGGAAATTAGTGGGAAAAGTTGTATATCGTATGAATCTAGGATGTGGTTCAAAGAGGAAATGAAGGGGGAAAGTTGTATAGCATGAATCTAGGACGTGGTTCAAAGAGGAAAGGAACGGGGGAAAGTATTATTGCATAAATCTAGGACGTGGTTCAAAGAGGAAAGGAAGGGGCGAAAGTACTAGTTCAAAAAGGAAAGGAAGGGACAAGGCTGTAGAGTTTGAGCAGGACTAGATTTGATGTGCTCACATAGGGAAAGGTGTCTAAAGATAACAAAACTGGGACCAACACAAATATGATCCTTGGTTGTTTGTTCTTTGTTGCAACAGACTATGCATGACCACAGTACATCGGTAGATGCACATGGTGTTGGTGCGTCCACTGTCCCGTGCAACTCATTAGTTGTTGTTAATCTAAGGCCCTGTTTGGTTAAAAACTCCCTAGTCCCTACCTGCTTGGTTCCAGGGACTAAACATGGACTAGAGGTTATTAAATGACATGATAAAAGACCATGTTACCCCTAGTAATAAACTAATAGAAACAAGGTGCGATGTGTGGCAGGGGAAACTGTTGGGAAAAGTCCCAAAAAGACTCCCTCGGGGTCTTCTTTCTTTAGTCCCAAATGCCCACTTTTAGTCCCGAAAAGTCCCTCCTGTTTGGTTTAGATGTGACTGACACGGAGTTTTTTTAGTCCCTACACCAAAATGTCCCAATAAACAAACACCCTCTAATAATGCCACTGGAAAATTGATGCAATGCCACAGTTAAAAGCAAATTACATGTTTAACGAATTTTATTATTAATATAATCTCTATGTTAATATTAATGAATGCCACCGTTTGAGAAATGCTCATGTCTTGCTTTCTTTCCCATTTAGATAAGGTAGATGCTTCTTTTTGTTGGCTTCTGTGTCATCCACCGTTATTGACCACTAATTGTTTCCTTTGCACCGCTGTGTAAACAGGGTTATCTACTTCACCTCATTGCCATTGTGACCTTTTGTCGCACTACACAAAACACTTTTGTTTTAAGAGTGTTTTGTGCAGTTCAACCAAAATGTCACACCGACAACGTTGCTTGATTGCTTGATCTTAGTGGAACTGCACAAGAGGAGATCTTACTTCCTATCCGTTAAGGCGAATTTGGTTCAGATCTTCTTCTTGTGAGTTGTTTGAATTCCGCATCATGAGAGGTCAGTACTAGCCTTCTTTCACATGATTCTGCAGTGTGCTTTCATATGTTATGCTACTTGTACGATAATGTTGCTTGATTTTAGTGAACTGCACAAATGGAGACAAGACTTCCAATCTGTATGTGCACCGTAATATCCCATTGAGGTAAGATAAGGATATTTCACAACTGCTGGCCTGTATTTTGCCACTTTCATCAGAAAATTAAGTTTAGTACTATACTTGTGCTCCCTAATTGACATGCCAAATCTTACATTGAAGGCGAAGCTTGTCTGTTATTGAACCAAGTGATGAAGGGGAAGAACAAGCGGAAGAAAAACAAAAATCAACTCCCGGTTCTGTAATGAAGCACTGGAACTGTGATGACACAAGTAATAATATAGTTTTGCATCTTAATTTATTGCTATGGCTGGAACGAGCAATTGTTTTGCCACTGATTTGATACCATACGTAATTATCTCTACTTGTGCAAACAGGGATCTTCTTTGAAGATACCATATATTTTAGTGGAACTGCACAAAAAGATGTTGGAAACATTAAACTAATCGAGGAGTATATAGTAAGCATGGCCACCATAGTAGATAGCAACATATGGTTCCGGAGAAGTGCTTGATTTGTATGCTCTACACAGTAAGCCTCCTGACATAGGTTGGTACTCGCCCACTAATTCATCCATATGATTGAGCTTTGTCATCTCTATTGGCGTTGTGCTACTGTTTAGATACTATCATGAAAAAGTGGTATTGTCCTTGAGAAGTGCTTCATTTGTGTTGTTTTAAATATTTCCTTTCCTATTTTCGAGCAAATAGGGATGCTAGCATTTAGTTGTCCTCTTGTCTTTGCACAATAGGATCATCTACCTCTGAAGAAGAATATGGAGTACCTGAAGTGACTAGTTCCGATTATGCCAGGATGAAGAAGCCCTGTCTATCTTCTCATCAGAAGGAGCAGTTGAAGGATGGTTACATTACTCCCCACATGGCCAAACTAACTTTAGCTCAGAAGGACTGACAAATCTCCATTTTTTTGCTGTGATGCGCGAGTACAATGTTGTTCTAGGATTCTCATCAGAAGGAGCAGTTGAAGGATGGTTACATTACTCCCCACAAGACCAAACTAACTTTAGCTCAGAAGGACTGACAAACCTCCATTTTTTGCTGTGATGCGCAAGTACAATGTTGTTCTAGGATTCTTTCTGGTGAGTTCCATTTTTCTAAAAGTGTGCTCTACATGGACCATGTAGGTGCCTATTTAAATTGTCAATTCATAGTATATTTTGCTTTATACTAATCACTTTTTTTGTATTTGTGCAAACAGGGGTGATCGGCTTGATTTCAATGGGAACTGCACAAAATGTTCATGAATACATTGAATCATTCATTTCCACCACAAGAAAGGAAGGAGGTGCCGATAAGTTCAAGGCGTTGCAACATATAAGGGCGAAATCATACAAGCTACGCGTGAATTTGGTTGATTTTGGTGGAACTGCACAAAAAGAATAGTTGGTTTATTTAGCACGAGGTGCCATGTCAATGTCCGAACTGATGGCGAACCCTGCCCATTCCACAATCGTAGGCATTTGATATTTTGGAATGGGACAACCTTGTCAAATTTTTCTCATTGATTTTAAGACATGCATTTGATATTTTCGAATGGGACGTCCTTGCTGTCAGCAGCGTCGATCAATTTTTTCTTTATTCTTTATTTGTGAAGTAAATATTGCCTCTAACATGTGAGTCATGAGATGCATAATCATCGATTGTTTTGAATGTTCTCTATGAATTGCCAGCCCTGTGTGTTTGATTGCAATGTACAGAAACGCTAAAAAGCTGCTCAAACTCTTTGTACTCCTTCTGTTCCTTTTTACATCGCACATTGTGAAAGTGCATACTTTTTTGTATAAGATTGGTCAAAGTAGAGATATTTTGACTACAGACAAAACTTGTATAGAAAGGACCGGAGGGAGTACATGTGAAACTGCTGTAAATGAGGTGATCACCCTGGGAATAATGCTAGTACGTATTGTTTTGCATGTTCATCCAATGCCAGTGATACAGGAATTCGAACTAATCGAAATAAATTCATTCATACACAGTCGGATTTCATATAAACATGTCAGATTTAATTACATTTCATACATTCTTCAACTAAAAAGGGGTGTTTGTGGCCGCATGCATCTCCTAGATGCAGAGGCCGGGGGTCATCCTCCTTTTCTAAAAAAACTAAAAAGGGGTGCGCTGGAGGTATAATTAATTAACAGAAGCTACCCACCTGTGTCCCGCTGAGCCGAACAGAAGCTTTAGTGACTTAACTGCAGGTGTAGTTGCGTAACTGACATGTGGCCTGTTGGGCCCATGTGTCAGTCAGCCAACTGCACCAGCAGTTAAGTAGAAGTAGCGTTCTTCTCCAGCACAGCTCTCCGACTCCATGTCGCCGCCAAGAAGCTAACCGGCCGTCAATGGTCAACCCGCCTAGCTTGGCTTCAACCGGAGGGTAGCAGCGATGGCCTTACTTGGACCCGAGTGGCGGCGACCTACTGTACTCTTCCTTGTTTTCTGTGTGGCGCGGCCTCATTGGCAGCGGAGCGGGGCCTCGGCGAAGCCGGCGATGTCCTTTGTCTCGTTGCCGGCGGGCGGCACCTCAGCGGAGCGGTGGAAATCCTCCCCCATGTTGCCGGCAAGGTGGGGCCTCGGCTGAGCCAGCGATGTCCTCTGCCTCGTTGTTGGCGGGGCGGGGCCTCAGCGGAGCCGGTGGTGTCCTCTGCCTCGTTGTTGGTGCTGCGGGGCCTCGGCGGAGCAGGGCGTCATCGACGCCAGCGGAGCGGGGACTCGTCAAAGTCGGCATTGTCCTCTGCCTCGTCCTCGGTCTCGCCAAATAGCGCCTCGCCCGCTTCATCGCCCTCTTTGCTAGCCTCTTTGTAGGCGGCCGCAGCCTCCGCCACCCGCATGCAGTACCGCCAGTGCTCGAGGCGGCCCTTGCGGGCGGAGCGATACGAGTCAACCAGCACCTCCTGCTCCGCCCGCTCCGCGGCGATCTGCTCCTCCGCCTGCAGGTGCTCCTCGAGGAGATGGTCGTTGTACGCGGTGTCGGCCTGCACCTCCCGGAACTGCTCCTCACGCATCTGCCTCACCCTGTCCATATATTGGGCACGGGCCTCGCCGATGGTCATGGTGCAATGCACCGATGAGGATGGCGCAGAGGAGGGGGTTGGCGCTGGATCATCGACTACCATGTTCTCCATTGGGACATCGTCGTCCTCCTGCTGCCTCCCTGCCAGCCGGTCGACAGCAATGGCTACCATCTCCTTGTGGTTCGTCGTCCGTCCGTCCCGAAGAGTGCTGGAGCGCGAGGAAGCCATGGTGGGCAGTAGTGGTGTGGACAGGAGAAAGGGAACGGATGCGGATGACTGTGGATATGGTCGGCGCAGCAGTTTATATAGCAATGGTGGGCGGGCGGAGGGACGGACGTGTGGTGCCGGAGTAGCCGCCTCGGCAACGGCGTATCATTAATGTGTGCGGCAGATGGACGGACGGCACTTGTGTCGTTTGAGGGCGAAGCAATCTCCTGCACCGAGAAGCGTGGCGGCCGGCGCTGACTGTTTCGGGCAGGAAAGCGCGCGCGGGCGAGGAGATGACTTTACTTGGATAGGATGACAATGGGGACCCACCAGGTCCATAGCCTCACG